>NC_069078.1:28341535-28643856 GCF_025698485.1 Gossypium arboreum
AATAACGCTTTGAGTGATTTATTCCGTAAATAACTAATTAGTTAAACGATGAGATATTAAAAAAAATAGAAAAAAATCTAATGAGATATAAAATTGGAGGGGTGCAACACGAGGACTTCCCAGGAGGTCACCCATCCTAGTACTACTCTCGCCCAAGCACGCTTAATTGCGGAGTTCTGATGGGATCCGCATTAGTGCCGGTATGATCGCACCTGCCAATTCTTGCGTATTCTATTTATATAAAGGCTACCCCTGATCGCGCTTGAGCCTCGAATTTGAATTTAAATACGACCAAATAACGCTTCGAGTGATTTATTCCGTAAATAACTAATTAGTTAAACGATGAGATATTAAAAAAAATAGACGAGGTAATCTAATGAGATATAAAATTGGAGGGGTGCAACACGAGGACTTCCCAGGAGGTCACCCATCCTAGTACTACTCTCGCCCAAGCACGCTTAATCATGGAGTTCGATGGGATCCGCATTAGTGCCGGTATGATCGCACCCGCAATTCTTACGATTCTATTTATATAAAGGCTACCCCTGATCGCGCTTGAGCCTCGAATTTGAATTTAAATACGACCAAATAACGCTTTGAGTGATTTATTCCGTAAATAACTAATTAGTTAAACGATGAGATATTAAAAAAAATAGAAAAAAATCTAATGAGATATAAAATTGGAGGGGTGCAACACGAGGACTTCCTAGGAGGTCACCCATCCTAGTACTACTCTCGCCCAAGCACGCTTAACTGCGGAGTTCTGATGGGATCCGGTGCATTAGTGCTGGTATGATCGCACCCACAATTCTTGCGTATTCTATTTATATAAAGGCTACCCCTGATCGCGCTTGAGCCTCGAATTTGAATTTAAATACGACCAAATAACGTTTCGAGTGATTTATTCCGTAAATAACTAATTAGTTAAACGATGAGATATTAAAAAAAATAGAAAAAAATCTAATGAGATATAAAATTGGAGGGGTGCAACACGAGGACTTCCTCTCGCCCAGTGAGGTCACCCATCCTAGTACTACTCTCGCCCAAGCACGCTTAATTTATTCCAGCGGAGTTCGATGGGATCCGGTGCATTAGTGCCGGTATGATCGCATTAGTGTGGGTATGATCAAATTCTTGCGATTCTATTTATATAAAGGCTACCCCTGATCGCGCTTGAGCCTCGAATTTGAATTTAAATACGACCAAATAACGCTTTGAGTGATTTATTCCAGTAAATAACTAATTAGTTAAACGATGAGATATTAAAAAAAATAGAAAAAAATCTAATGAGATATAAAATTGGAGGGGTGCAACACGAGGACTTCCAGAGGTCACCCATCCTAGTACTACTCTCGCCCAAGCACGCTTAACTGCGGAGTTCTGATGGGATCCGGTGCATTAGTGCTGGTATGATCGCACCGCCAATTCTTGCGCATTCTATTTATATAAAGGCTACCTATTTATATAAAGGCTACCCCTGATCGCGCTTGAGCCTCGAATTTGAATTTAAATACGACCAAATAACGTTTCGAGTGATTTATTCCGTAAATAACTAATTAGTTAAACGATGAGATATTAAAAAAAATAGAAAAAAATCTAATGAGATATAAAATTGGAGGGGTGCAACACGAGGACTTCCCAGGAGGTCACCCATCCTAGTACTACTCTCGCCCAAGCACGCTTAACTGCGGAGTTCTGATGGGATCCGGTGCATTAGTGCTGGTATGATCGCACCCGTCAATTCTTGCGTATTCTATTTATATAAAGGCTACCCCTGATCGCGCTTGAGCCTCGAATTTGAATTTAAATACGACCAAATAACGTTTCGAGTGATTTATTCCGTAAATAACTAATTAGTTAAACGATGAGATATTAAAAAAAATAGAAAAAAAATCTAATGAGATATAAAATTGGAGGGGTGCAACACGAGGACTTCCCAGGAGGTCACCCATCCTAGTACTACTCTCGCCCAAGCACGCTTAATTGCGGAGTTCTGATGGGATCCGGTGCATTAGTGCTGGTATGATCGCACCCGTCAATTCTTACGCATTCTATTTATATAAAGGCTACCCCTGATCGCGCTTGAGCCTCGAATTTGAATTTAAATACGACCAAATAACGTTTCGAGTGATTTATTCCGTAAATAACTAATTAGTTAAACGATGAGATATTAAAAAATAGAAAAAAATCTAATGAGATATAAAATTGGAGGGGTGCAACACGAGGACTTCCCAAGAGGTCACCCATCCTAGTACTACTCTCGCCCAAGCACGCTTAACTGCGGAGTTCTGATGGGATCCGGTGCATTAGTGCTGGTATGATCGCACCCATCAATTCTTGCGTATTCTATTTATATAAAGGCTACCCCTGATCGCGCTTGAGCCTCGAATTTGAATTTAAATACGACCAAATAACGTTTCGAGTGATTTATTCCGTAAATAACTAATTAGTTAAACGATGAGATATTAAAAAAAATAGAAAAAAATCTAATGAGATATAAAATTGGAGGGGTGCAACACGAGGACTTCCCAGGAGGTCACCCATCCTAGTACTACTCTCGCCCAAGCACGCTTAACTATGGAGTTCTGATGGGATCCGGTGCATTAGTGCTGGTATGATCGCACCCGTCAATTCTTGCGTATTCTATTTATATAAAGGCTACCCCTGATCGCGCTTGAGCCTCGAATTTGAATTTAAATACGACCAAATAACGTTTCGAGTGATTTATTCCGTAAATAACTAATTAGTTAAACGATGAGATATTAAAAAAAATAGAAAAAAAATCTAATGAGATATAAAATTGGAGGGGTGCAACACGAGGACTTCCCAGGAGGTCACCCATCCTAGTACTACTCTCGCCCAAGCACGCTTAACTGCGGAGTTCTGATGGGATCCGCATTAGTGCTGGTATGATCGCACCCGTCAATTCTTGCGTATTCTATTTATATAAAGGCTACCCCTGATCGCGCTTGAGCCTCGAATTTGAATTTAAATACGACCAAATAACGTTTCGAGTGATTTATTCCAGTAAATAACTAATTAGTTAAACGATGAGATATTAAAAAATAGAAAAAAATCTAATGAGATATAAAATTGGAGGGGTGCAACACGAGGACTTCCCAGGAGGTCACCCATCCTAGTACTACTCTCGCCCAAGCACGCTTAACTGCGGAGTTCTGATGGGATCCGGTGCATTAGTGCTGGTATGATCGCACCCGTCAATTCTTGCGTATTCTATTTATATAAAGGCTACCCCTGATCGCGCTTGAGCCTCGAATTTGAATTTAAATACGACCAAATAACGTTTCGAGTGATTTATTCCGTAAATAACTAATTAGTTAAACGATGAGATATTAAAAAAAATAGAAAAAAATCTAATGAGATATAAAATTGAAGGGGTGCAACACGAGGACTTCCCAGGAGGTCACCCATCCTAGTACTACTCTCGCCGAAGCACGCTTAACTACGGAGTTCTGATGGGATCCGGTGCATTAGTGCTGGTATGATCGCACCCCAATTCTTGCGATTCTATTTATATAAAGGCTACCCCTGATCGCGCTTGAGCCTCGAATTTGAATTTAAATACGACCAAATAACGTTTGAGTGATTTATTCCAGAATAACTAATTAGTTAAACGATGAGATATTAAAAAATAGAAAAAAATCTAATGAGATATAAAATTGGAGGGGTGCAACACGAGGACTTCCATGGAGGTCACCCATCCTAGTACTACTCTCGCCCAAGCACGCTTAACTGCGGAGTTCTGATGGGATCCGGTGCATTAGTGCTGGTATGATCGCACACGAGGACTGTATGATAAAGGCTACCCGTCAATTCTTGCGCATTCTATTTATATAAAGGCTACCCCTGATCGCGCTTGAGCCTCGAATTTGAATTTAAATACGACCAAATAACGTTTCGAGTGATTTATTCCGTAAATAACTAATTAGTTAAACGATGAGATATTAAAAAAAATAGAAAAAAATCTAATGAGATATAAAATTGGAGGGGTGCAACACGAGGACTTCCCAAGAGGTCACCCATCCTAGTACTACTCTCGCCCAAGCACGCTTAATTGCGGAGTTCGATGGGATCCGGTGCATTAGTCTTTGGTATGATCGCAGCCTCGTCAATTCTTGCGTTAAACGATTCTATTTATATAAAGGCTACCCCATCCTAGATCGCACGCTTGAGCCTCGAATTTGAATTTAAATAAAGGCTACCCTCGATCGCGCTTGAGCGACCAAATAACGTTTGAGTGATTTATTCCGTAAATAACTAATTAGTTAAACGATGAGATATTAAAAAAAATAGAAAAAAATCTAATGAGATATAAAATTGGAGGGGTGCAACACGAGGACTTCTCAGGAGGTCACCCATCCTAGTACTACTCTCGCCCAAGCACGCTTAACTGCGGAGTTCTGATGGGATCCGGTGCATTAGTGCTGGTATGATCGCACCTGTCAATTCTTGCGCATTCTATTTATATAAAGGCTACCCCTGATCGCGCTTGAGCCTCGAATTTGAATTTAAATACGACCAAATAACGTTTCGAGTGATTTATTCCGTAAATAACTAATTAGTTAAACGATGAGATATTAAAAAAAATAGACGAGGACTTCTCATGAGATATAAAATTGGAGGGGTGCAACACGAGGACTTCCCAGGAGGTCACCCATCCTAGTACTACTCTCACCCAAGCACGCTTAATTGCGGAGTTCTGATGGGATCCGGTGCATTAGTGCTCGGTATGATCGCACCGTCAATTCTTGCGCATTCTATTTATATAAAGGCTACCCCTGATCGCGCTTGAGCCTCGAATTTGAATTTAAATACGACCAAATAACGTTTGAGTGATTTATTCCGTAAATAACTAATTAGTTAAACGATGAGATATTAAAAAAAATAGAAAAAAATCTAATGAGATATAAAATTGGAGGGGTGCAACACGAGGACTTCCCAGGAGGTCACCCATCCTAGTACTACTCTCGCCCAAGCACGCTTAACTGCGGAGTTCTGATGGGATCCGGTGCATTAGTGCTGGTATGATCGCACCCGTCAATTCTTGCGCATTCTATTTATATAAAGGCTACCCCTGATCGCGCTTGATCCTCGAATTTGAATTTAAATACGACCAAATAACGTTTCGAGTGATTTATTCCGTAAATAACTAATTAGTTAAACGATGAGATATTAAAAAAAATAGAAAAAAATCTAATGAGATATAAAATTGGAGGGGTGCAACACGAGGACTTCCTAAGAGGTCACCCATCCTAGTACTACTCTCGCCCAAGCACGCTTAATCATGAGTTCGATGGGATCCGGTGCATTAGTGCTGGTATGATCGCACCTGTCAATTCTTGCGCATTCTATTTATATAAAGGCTACCCCTGATCGCGCTTGAGCCTCGAATTTGAATTTAAATACGACCAAATAACGTTTCGAGTGATTTATTCCGTAAATAACTAATTAGTTAAACGATGAGATATTAAAAAAAATAGACGAGGACTTCTCATGAGATATAAAATTGGAGGGGTGCAACACGAGGACTTCCCAGGAGGTCACCCATCCTAGTACTACTCTCGCCCAAGCACGCTTAATTGCGGAGTTCTGATGGGATCCGGTGCATTAGTGCTGGTATGATCGCACCCGTCAATTCTTGCGCATTCTATTTATATAAATGCTACCCCTGATCGCGCTTGAGCCTCGAATTTGAATTTAAATACGACCAAATAACGTTTCGAGTGATTTATTCCGTAAATAACTAATTAGTTAAACGATGAGATATTAAAAAAAATAGAAAAAAAATCTAATGAGATATAAAATTGGAAGGGTGCAACACGAGGACTTCCTAGGAGGTCACCCATCCTAGTACTACTCTCGCCCAAGCACGCTTAACTGCGGAGTTCTGATGGGATCCGGTGCATTAGTGCTGGTATGATCGCACCCGTCAATTCTTGCGCATTCTATTTATATAAAGGCTACCCCTGATCGCGCTTGAGCCTCGAATTTGAATTTAAATACGACCAAATAACGCTTCGAGTGATTTATTCCGTAAATAACTAATTAGTTAAACGATGAGATATTAAAAAATAGAAAAAAATCTAATGAGATATAAAATTGGAGGGGTGCAACACGAGGACTTCCTAGGAGGTCACCCATCCTAGTACTACTCTCGCCCAAGCACGCTTAACTGCGGAGTTCTGATGGGATCCGGTGCATTAGTGCTGGTATGATCGCACCCGACAATTCTTGCGCATTCTATTTATATAAAGGCTACCCCTGATCGCGCTTGAGCCTCGAATTTGAATTTAAATACGACCAAATAACGTTTCGAGTGATTTATTCCGTAAATAACTAATTAGTTAAACGATGAGATATTAAAAAAAATAGACGAGGAAATCTAATGAGATATAAAATTGGAGGGGTGCAACACGAGGACTTCCCAGGAGGTCACCCATCCTAGTACTACTCTCGCCCAAGCACGCTTAACTGCGGAGTTCTGATGGGATCCGGTGCATTAGTGCTGGTATGATCGCACCCGTCAATTCTTGCGCATTCTATTTATATAAAGGCTACCCCTGATCGCGCTTGAGCCTCGAATTTGAATTTAAATACGACCAAATAACGTTTCGAGTGATTTATTCCGTAAATAACTAATTAGTTAAACGATGAGATATTAAAAAAAATAGAAAAAAATCTAATGAGATATAAAATTGGAGGGGTGCAACACGAGGACTTCCTAGGAGGTCACCCATCCTAGTACTACTCTCGCCCAAGCACGCTTAACTGCGGAGTTCTGATGGGATCCGGTGCATTAGTGCTGGTATGATCGCACCCATCAATTCTTGCGCATTCTATTTATATAAAGGCTACCCCTGATCGCTTGAGCCTCGAATTTGAATTTAAATACGACCAAATAAAGTTTCGAGTGATTTATTCCGTAAATAACTAATTAGTTAAACGATGAGATATTAAAAAAAATAGAAAAAATCTAATGAGATATAAAATTGGAGGGGTGCAACACGAGGACTTCCCAGGAGGTCACCCATCCTAGTACTACTCTCGCCCAAGCACGCTTAACTGCGGAGTTCTGATGGGATCCGGTGCATTAGTGCTGGTATGATCGCACCCGTCAATTCTTGCGCATTCTATTTATATAAAGGCTACCCCTGATCGCGCTTGAGCCTCGAATTTGAATTTAAATACGACCAAATAACGTTTCGAGTGTAGTACTTGAGAAAAGAAAGGACAAGGTATTTCATGCTATCTACTATGCAAGCCGTACTTTGACAGATTCACAACTAAATTATACCAGCAATGAGAAGGAGCTACTAGCTGTGGTATTTACCTTCAACAAATTCAGAGCTTATTTAGTAGGCACCAAAATTATGGTTTATACGGACCACTCTACTATTCAGTACTTGGTGACCAAGAAAGATGCCAACCCCAAATTAATTCATGGATACTACTACTGAAAGAATTTGATCTGGAAATTAGAGATTGGAAAGGTACAGAAAATCAAGTGGCTGGTCACTTGTCTCGAATTGAAGATGAGCAACTATTAGTTACCATGACATTATCGTGGTATGTTGATATCATAAAGTTTTTGGTTGGTGGATTGTTTCCACCTAAGCTCACCAATCAAAGATGAAGGAAATGAAGATGGTAATATTCAGTGTATTCAGAATGATTTCCTAGATGAACAACTGTTAGTTGCCATGGCATTATTGTGGTATGCTAATATCATAAATTTTTTGGTTCGTGGATTGTTGCCACCTGAGCTCACCAATCAAAGATGAAGGAAATGAAGATGGTAACATTCAGTGTATTTAGAATGATTTCCTAGATGAGCAACTGTTACTTGCCATGGCATTATCATGGTATGCTGATATCATAAAGTTTTTTGTTAGTGGGTTCTGCCACCTAAACTTACCAATCAAAGATGAAGGAAATGAAGATGGTAACATTTAGTGTATTTAGAATGATTCCCTAGATGAGCAACTGTTATTTGCCATGGCATTATTGTGGTATGCTGATATCGTAAATTTTTTGGACAGTGGATTGCTGCCACCTAAGCTCACCAATCAAAGATGAAGGAAATGAAGATGGTAACATTCAGTGTATTTAGAATGATTCCCTAGATGAGCAACTGTTATTTGCCATGGCATTATTGTGGTATGCTGATATCGTAAATTTTTTGGTCAGTGGATTGCTGCCACCTGAGCTCACCAATCAAAGATGAAGGAAATGAAGATGGTAACATTCAGTGTTTTTAGAATGATTTCCTAGATGAGCAACTGTTAGTTGCCATGACATTATCATGGTATGCTGATATTATAAAGTTTTTGGTTAGTGGATTCTGCCACCTAAGCTTACCAATCAAAGATGAAGGAAATGAGATGGTAATATTCAGTGTATTCAGAATGATTTCCTAGATGAGCAACTGTTAGTTGCCATGGCATTATCATGGTATGCTGATATCATAAATTTTTAAGTTAGTGGATTGCTGCCACCTGAGCTCACCAATCAAAGATGAAGGAAATTTATCGTAAATTTATTAAAAGGATGTGTTTCAGCTATATGTGCCACACGGTCAGGTTACACGGCTGTGTACCCCCTGATGTTAAATTAAAAATCAAGTCAGTATGCTCCTCACGGGCGTGTGACTTGGCCGTGTGGCATAAGTCAGTATACCCTACAGGTTTGGCACGGCCTAGCACACGGCTTGGCACATGAGCGTGTGTGGCCATTTCTTAGGGTACACGGGCTAGCCACACGGGCATGTGTGTTGTCCATGTCACCCAAATCAAAGAGTTACACGAGGTCAGACATGGGCTGGGACACGGCCATGTGATCTCTTTTTGAATGTCCACACGGCTTGTAACACGGGTGTGTCTTTGGCCGTGTCATACATACGGCCAGGCCACACTGGTGTATGTCCCCTGTAGTTTGAAAATTTTTTTAAGTTTCGTAAAAATCTGTTAAGTTATTAGTTTAGTCCTGAACCACCTCGAATGCATGTTTTGGGCCTCGTAGGCTCGTATTATGGATAATATGATTGATGTTGAATGATGATTACATGAAATGGAAATATGTTTGGCAAATGAATGTTTAATTGTTTAATAAGTCCAGTAGTGCTCCGTAACCCTAATTTGGCATTAAATTCGGGTAAGGGGTGTTACATTTATTGGTATCAGAGCTATGATTTAGTTGATTCTCAGACTAACATAGCATATATGATAGTTTAACTATACATGCCATACATAATCTATGATAGTGTGATATCTCCTGACAGTTTAAATCGTGTTTTCGTATAGTAAATGGATCCCAAACGAGCTGTAGCTGATGATGTTGAGAGTAATGCGCTAGCCTCCGTTCATTGGAGTAGCGTAATCTGAATTGAGACTCGTAACGGGTAGCCAGGGACGAGAGGTTAAAGAAGGCTTCTTTTAGATAATGAATGAGTGGTTTACGAAGTTTGTTCGAACAAATCTGGCTGTTCAACAACCTCCACCCCCACCTAATCCCCAACCAGTTCCCGCAGCTCCTCAAGGTGTGGAACTTTTGCAATTGAATAAGCCGTCAGTTGATAGATTAGCTAAGTTGTACGTCTCTGAGGTCGTTAGATTGCACGGGGTGCTAGTTTCTATTATTTCGGATAGAGATCTGAGGTTTTCATCGCGATTGGAAGAAATTGCAAGAAGCTTTAGGTACACGATTGCACTTTAGTACTGAATTTCATCCACAAACCGACGGTCAGTCTGAGAGAATAATTCAGATTCTCGAAGATATGCTTTGTTGCTGTGTTTTAGAGTTTGAAAGCAGCTGGGAAAAATATTTGCCTTTGGTTGAATTCTCGTATAACAACAGTTTTCAATCGAGCATAAAAATGGCACCGTATGAAACATTATATGGTCACAAATGCCGAACTCCGTTGTATTGGACTGAGCTTAGTGAGAAAAAGATTCACGGGGTTGATTTGATTAGAGAGACTGAAGATAAAGTGAAAGTAATTCGCGATGGTCTGAAAGTAGCTTTAGATCGACAGAAATCGTATGTGGATTTGAAACGAAAATACATTGAATTTTAGATTGGTGATAAAGTATTTATGAAAGTATCTCCATGGAAGAAAATCCTTCGTTTTGGTTGCAAAGGTAAATTGAGTCCACGATTTATCAGGCAATATAAAATCATCGAAAGAATTGGGCCACTGGCATATCGGCTAGCTTTACCGTCAGAATTAGAAAAGATTCACAATGTATTTGATGTGTCGATGTTATGAATGTATCGATCAAATCCATAACATGTAATTTCTTCGATAGAGATTGAAATTCAACCTGATATGACTTATAATGAAGAATCGATCAGAATTTTAGCTCAAGAGGTTAAAAAATTGAGAAATAAATGCATAGATTTGGTGAAAGTGTTGTGGCAACATCACGGTTTCAAAGAAGACACATGGGAACCCTAGGAAGCTATGAGAAAACATTACCCTAACCTCTTTTCTGGTAAGATTTTTAGGGATGAAAATTCCTAAGAGGGGAGAGTTGTAACAATCGTTTTTAGTCAAACCAGAACAGTGGTTTTGGGACCACAAATTCGAGGTCAGAGTAATTATTTTATTATTATTTTAATGTCTACAACATGATAGTATGTTTGCCTGAAATTTTTGTTAAGAAATTTTATTGTTTGAATGCTTAATTTGATAAAAAGGACTAAATCACGTAAAGTGCAAAAGTATGTTCTATTAGTTAAAGGTACTAAATGGATATTAATTAAATAGTGGAGGTCCTTATGTTGTAATTAGACCATTGTTAATGTTATTGGACATTTAAGTGCATGGTTTAAGTGATTTTAATAGTTTACCATTAAGGTTAAAATGGTAAAATAATAATATCAACTTAAAATTAAAAGAAATAAAATATGTATTAGCTTCTCCATGCTTTGTTTTAACCAAAATTAGAAGAACGAAAACCATTGTTCAGCTTTTGGATGTTCGACCATTAACATTAGTGCATGTAAGTTCAATTTTGTCCCCTTTTCATTGATTTCTACGTTTTTTAGATCGTTATAGCTTAATCTAGCTAGCCCAAGGACTATTTTGCAAAACTTTTAAAGATTTAGGGTTTTTCCATTGATGAATATAGGTGTATTTTGATGTTTAATGGTAGAAGATGTATGCTTGTTGTTAGATAAACAACATTTGTTAAGTGATTTTTAGTGAAATGTCTAGTTAGGGATTAAATTATGAAATGTGTAAATTTTTTGGTTAAATTGTGAAATAAATGAAAAATATGGACTGCTAGGGACCTAATTGAAATTCGGCTAGCATGGATTTAGGTTGAATTGAATGATTTGTATTTTTATGAGATAAGGACTAAATTGTAAAAAATGTAATTATTAGGGGCAAAAGTGTAAAATTACCTTAAAGTGTATTTTGGACTAAATTGAATAGAGTGATTGTAACAGCCTGTTTACGAGTCAAATTGGAATAGTGGTTTCAAGACCATAAATCTGAAGTCAAAATTATTATTTTATTATTATTTTAATGTTTACAGCATGATTGAATGATTGTGTGAAAGTTTCGTTTAGAAATTTTATCGTTTGACTAGTTGATTCGATAAAAGGGACTAAATAGCGTAAAATACAAAACTGCTATTCTATTAGCTAAAGGTGTCAAATAGATATAGAACCTTAAAGTTAAGGTCCTTATGTGGTAATTAGACCATTATTTTAGTAAGTGGACATTTATGGGCATAGAATGGATGATTTAAATGGTTTATCATTAAGGGTATATTTGTAAATTGGTAAACAAACTTAAAATAAATAAAAAAACCAAATTTAGTCTTCATATCATCTTTTTAAGCTGATTATTAGGGCTAGAGGAAGCCATTTTTATGCTCTTCATTCGGCTATGCTATTTTGCTAATTAAGGTACGGTTTTTATCCCATTTTTAATGTTTTCTATATTTTTTAGTCTACCTAGCCCAGGGACTATTCTGAAAAATTGTGAAAGATTTTGAATGTTGCCATTAATGAATGTTGGTGTGTTTTGATGTTTAATGATAGATTATGAATGTTTGTTGATAAATATACAAGTTTTGTTAACTGATTTTTAGTGAAAAGCAAATTAGGGACTAAATTGTGAAATGTGTAAACTTAGTGGTTAAAATATGAAATAAATAAAAAATATGGGCTGCTAGTGACCTAATAGTAATTCAGCTAGCATGGGTTAATATTGAATTTCATTAATTTGTGATAAAATAAGGACTAAATTGTAAAAGTTATGAAATTATAGGGGTAAAAGTGTAAATGTGCTTAAATGCGTGTTTTGGATTAAATTGAATAGAAGGTTTATTAAATAAGTTAAATTTTAATATATCTAGATCAAGAAAAGGGAAATTCGGATCTAGATCGGGGAAAAACTAAACTTATCGACTAAATGACCTATTTTCTCGTAACATGTATTAAATTCGACTAAGCATGGGTTTGTACTAAATTGCATGAATTTGCAATTTTATGTGATAAGGACTAAATTGTAAAATGTGAAAGTTTAGGAGAAAATGTGTAAAATAGCCCTAATGTGTGTTTTGGACTGAATTGAATAAATAGTTGATTAAATAAGCTGATTTTGATAATATATAGATCAAGATAAGTTGAGATTGGGATTAGATTGGAGAAAATGAAAAGTGGACGAATAGTCGATAATTTCCATCCGAGCAACTCGAGGTAAGTTCGTATAATTAGAATTGAACTTTTAAATACTTGTAATTATTTGAAATGAATGTATATAATTGAGTAATTGATCTACTTGAAATACAAATGCCTTATTCTGATGGTTACCAAGGCCCGTTTGAATCGTAGGAATTTGTAGGATACGAGTGACATGTCATTAGGGTTACCGTTTAGCAAATATGCTCGTGAATGTGTTTTTTCTGAGGCTATAATGTGTAAAAGGTTCGAAGATGGATTAAATGAAGAAATTGAATATTAGTTGGGATTCTTGAGCTGGAAGAGTTTCTCGTTCTATTTGACAGAGCATGCAAAGACGAAAAGCTTAGCAAAGAGAAAAGAAAAGTCGATTCTGAGGCTAGACACTTTAGAAAGAGATTTGTGGGCAAATCACATTAGTCAATATCAAATAAATTTATAGAATATCATCCTCGTTCTAAAATTGCTACGGGGATTTTGATCAAAGATAGAGATGCGATACATTTCAACTCTAAACCTCAGACGACATCTGTTGCCAGTGTGGGTAGTGTTAGACAGTTGGACTTGAATGTAAGCACTGCAATAAGCGACACTACAGTGAATGTAGAATAATGAGCGGAGCTTGTATTAAATGTGGATCTCTTGATCATTATCTTCGGGATTGTCTAGAAAAGTCTATAGCTAAAAGAGATCAACCGGTGAAAGTAAGTAATACGGCTACTAGAGGGAGACCACCCCAAAACACTGGAAATATGAGTGGTAACCGAGGTGTTATGAGAGATTCTACTGTGAAATCTAAGGCACGAGCACCTACCAGAGCTTATGCTATCCGTGCACGGAAGGAGGCAACATCGCCAGACATTATTACCGGTACTTTTTCTCTTTTTGATATTGATATAGTTGTGTTGATAGATCCTGGATCAACCCATTCATATATCTGTATGAATTTAGTATTTAAAAAGAGTTTACATGTTGAGTCTATAGAGTTTGTAATTAAAGTATCGAACCCCTTAAGTAAGTTTGTTTTAGTTGATAAAATTTGTAAGAATTGTCCTTTGATGACTCGGGGTTACTATTTTCTGTTTGACTTGATGCTTCTACCTTTCGATGAGTTTGATGTGATTCTAGGTATGGACTAGCTGACTATGCATGATGCAGTCATGAATTGTAGACGAAAGATTATCAAATTGAAATGTCAAAATAGTGAAATTCTTCGGGTTGAGTTTGATGATTCGAGTTAATTACCTACTGTGATATCGTCTATGTTAGCTTAGAAGCTGAGAAAGATGATCATGAATTGCAAGTTAAACAAATTCAGTGTGAGACTATCCCTAATTCAGAGTTTCAAATCGGAGCTGATGATTGTTTAAGGTTCCAGAATAGAATTTGCATACCGAGAAATTCAAAACTTATTCAGAAGATTTTGCATGAAGCACACCATAGCTGCTTATCTGTTCATCCAGGGAGTACCAAAATGTACAATGATTTGAAACAATTTTATTGGTGACAAGGCATGAAATGAGATATCTCAGAGTTCGTTTCTAAATGTTTGATTTGTCAACAAGTCAAAGCCAAACATCAAGTACCATCGAGTTTGCAGCCTGTGATGATTCCCAAGTGGAAATGGGATAGAGTTACAATGGATTTTGTGTTGGGATTTCTCTTAACTATGAAAAAGAAATATGCTATCTGGGTTGTCGTTGATCGACTAACGAAGTCTGCTTATTTCATACCGATACGTACAGATTACTCACTTGATAGATTAGCTGAATTGTACATTTCTGAGATTGTTCATTTGCACGGGTATCTATTATTTCTGATAAAGATCCGAGATTTACATCGCAATTCTGGAAGAAATTGCAAGAAGCTTTGGGTACGAAGTTGACTTTTAGTACAACTTTTCATCCTCAGACTGACGGTTAGATTGAGAGAGTTATTCAGATTCTCGAAGACATGTTGAGATGTTGTATATTAGAGTTTGAGGGCAGTTGGGAAAAATACTTACCATTGATTGAATTCGCGTATAATAACAGTTTTCAAACGAGCATAAAAATGGCACCGTACGAAGCTTTATATGGTCGCAAATGTTGAATGCGACTATACTGAACTGAACTGAGTGAGAAAAAGATTCACGGGGTTGAATTAATCAGAAAAACTAAAGAAAAAGTGAAAACGATTCATGGCAGTTTAAAAGCAGCTTCAGAAGCTTTAGGTACAAGGTTGAATTTTAGTACAGCTCTGAAGCAGTTTAAAAGCAGCTTTAGATCTGAGGTTTACGTTGCGATTTTGGAAGAAATTACAAGAAACTCTGGGTGAGGTTGAATTTAAGAACAACTTTTCATCCACAAACCAACGGTCAGTCTGAGAGAGTAATTTAGGTTCTCGAAGATATGCTTCGATGTTGTGTTTTAGAGTTTGAAGGTAACTAGGAGATATATTTGCTGCCGTTTAAATTTGCATATAACAACAGTTTTCAACCGAGCATAAAGATAGCACCGTATGAAGCTTTGTATGGTTACAAATGCTGAACTCCGTCATATTAGACTGAATTGAGTGAGAAAAAGATCCACGGGGTTGATTTGATCCGAGAGACTGAAAGTAAAGTGAAAATAATTCGTGATAGTTTGAAAGCTGCTTCAGATCGACAGAAATCGTATGCGGATTTGAAACGAAAAGACATTGAATTTCAGATTGGTGATAAAGTATTACTGAAAGTATCTCTGTGGAAGAAAATACTTCATTTTGGTCATAAAAGTAAGCTGAGTCCATGATTTATTGGGCAGTATGAGATTATTGAAAGAATAGGACCAGTGGCATATCCATTAGCTTTATCGTCAGAACTAGAAAAGATTCACAATTTGTTTCATGTATCGATGTTACGTCGATATAGATCTGATCCATCACAAGTAATTTCTCCGGCAGAGATTGAAATTCAACCCGATATGACATATGACAAAGACCGATCAGAATTTTAGCTCGATAAGTTAAAGAGTTGAGAAATAAACGCATTGTAACATCCCGTTTTTGAGTCAAATCAAAATAGTGGTTTTGGGCCCACAAATCTAAAGTTAAAATATTTATTTTTTATTTTATTAAAGTTTACAACATGATAGAATTACTATGTGAAAGTTTCGTAAAGAACTTTTACAGTTTGAGTGCTCAATTTGATAAAAAAGGACTAAATCGCGTAAAATACAAAAGTGCTGTTTCATTAGCTAAAGGTGACAACTAGCTATGGTTTATTAAAGTTAAGGTCATTGATGGTAATTAGACCAATATTATGATAATGGATGATAATGGCATGGCATAAATGAAATTTTAAATTAATTTTAAGGTTAATTTTGGTATTTGGTTATTAAAGGTTAATTTAACTAAAACTAAACTTAAAAAAATAATGCATTAATCTTTCTATGCCGATTTTGAAGGAAGAATAGAGTCATCTCTTTAGGGTTCATTCGGCCATGGTATTTTTCTTCAATTAGGTATGATTTTTGCATGTTTTTAATGATTTCTATGTTTTTGAGATCATTACAGCTAGTACTAGCTAGCCCAGGGACTAATTTGCAAAATTGCTAAAGATTTTGAATGATGCCATTAATGAATACATGAGTATTTTAAAGTTTCTTGATAGATTATGAATGGTTGTTGAATGTTAAGCAAGTTTTGTTAAGTGATTTTTGGTGAAATTGTAAATTAGGGGCTAAATTGAGAAATGTTAAAAATTTGTGGTTGAAATGTGAAATAAATGAAAATTATGGGCTGCTAGGGGCATTATGGCAATTTGGCCAACATGGGTTTATTGTGAATTTGCATGAATTTGTAATTTTGTGTAATATGGACTAAATTGTAAAAATGTTAAAGTTTAGGGGTAAATGTGTAAAATTGTTCTAATATGTATTTTGGAGTGAATTGAATAAATAGAAGAACAAATAAGTTGATTTTGATTACTTATAGATCAAGAAAAGAGGAATTTAGACTTAGATCAGGGAAAAAGCAAAGTAATTGAATAGTTGGTTCGTTGAGTTATTTCCATAGACATGGTAAGTTCGTATGTGTTAAGCATTGTAATAATTATACTTTAGTGCTTTGATATAATTGTATATATGGGACTACAGATATGTTCGATGACAAATCAGTTATTTGTGGCACTTAGCGTGCGATAGGACATAGCTTCGGCTATATATGACACTTAGTGTGCGATTCAACATAGCTTCAGCTATATATGGCACTTAGTGTGTGATTTGAGATAGCTTTGGCTATGTACGGCACTTAGTGTGTGAGATATAGAGTAGTCAATGGCATTCCGTATATGTATGAACTTGTTATGGATTGGTATAGGTATGTACATGTATACTATGAGCTTAAAATCGAAGAAGTTACAAAGTTTGTATATAAGCTTATGAATAAGCAGTTGAAAGGTTTGTTAGTAATCATAAAGTACATGATAATATGTTTAGATTGATGAATGCTGTATTTGTGATTAGTTAAGTTTATATCATACGAGCTTACTAAGTTATGAAGCTTACTTTGTGTTATTTTTCTATGTTTTATAATGAATCAAGGCTAGCTCGGATCCGGGAGTCGTCGGGAACATCATCACACTATCAAACATCTAAGTTGCTACTTTTGGGTTATATATTTTTGGCATATGGCATTTATAGGCTAGATGTGGTATTTTGGTTGTGCTTATAGCCATGAGATTTGGCTTGTAAATTGTATATGCTTTGGTTTGTACATATAGCCATGAGTGATGGCTTATTTTGTTATGTTTGGTATGAATGTGGTTATGGTTTTATAGTTGCTCAAATGGTTAATTGATTTATGGGGTATAAAATGGTTGAGAAATGCCTTGATGAGGTATGATTTAGATGTTATGTGGTTATTATAAGGAAGTTATTTGAGTGAGAATTATGGTAAATGAACTATATAGATTGATATTGTTTTGGCATGTTTTTGGCTTAGTAAATGGTTATGATTTATGATTTGGAATAGATGAAATTATAATGGCATGAATTGTGCATTTGGTTGATAATTTTGCTACCTAATTGTATGATGAAATGGTACCATTTTGGTTGTTTAGGTGAGAATGAATAAGGGTGGCAAATTGGCCTTGCGAATGGCCTATTTTTGTCCACACAGGCAGGGACACAGGCGTGTGTCTCAATCGTGTGTGACACACGGTCATGTTACACTGCCGTGTGTCCCCTAGTGATGAAATTGAATTAAAGTCAGTATGCTCCACACAGTCTTACACACGGGCGTATGGCTAGCCATGTGTTACAAGTTAGTATACTCCCTATTTGGCACACGGCCTAGCACACGGGTGTGTGACTTGGCCGTGTTGCATAAGTCAGTATAACCTATAGTTTTGGTATGACCTAGCACATGGTCTGGCACATGGGCATGTGTGGCCGCTTCGAAGGGCACAAGTGCTAGACACACAGGCATGTGGTTGGCCGTGTGACCCAAGTCAGTATGTATGTCGTGTTTTCACATGGCTTGAGACACGGGCGTGTCTGAAGCCATGTAAGGCACACGGCCTGTTCACATGAGCTTGTGACTCCTATATGGCTTAATTTTTCTAAGTTTCCAAAGTTTTTATATGTTATCAGTTTAGTCCCCGAACCACTTCTGAAGCATGTTTAAGGCCTAATAGGCGTTTATAAGGGACAATATGATTATGTTGAATGATTTATGTGAATGAATGCTTTATGCTTGATAAATGTATGCTATATGTTGTGAATTGATTGGTAATACCTTGTAACCCTACTCCGATGATGGATACATGTTAAGGGTGTTACATTTGTTGGTATCGGAGCTATAGTTTAGTCGATTCTAGGACTAACGTAGTGTATGTGAGTCTAGTTATACATGTCATATATATAGACTGAGATAGTGTGATGACTCCTGATGTTTTAACTGTGTTTTCATATAATAATGAATCCCAATCGAGCTATAGCTGATGAGGTTGAGAGTAATGCGCCTACTCCTGCGCAAGGGATAGCGCCATCTGATTCAAGACCCATGACGGGCAGTTAGGGAGGAGAGGCTAAAGAAACCTTTTTTTCAAATGATGGACGAATGGTTCAGCCAATACATTCGTACGAACCCGACTGCTCAACAACCTCCACCCCTCCTAATCCTCAACCCGTACCTGTGGCTCCTCCCTGAGAGAGTTTGGATAAACTTCATATTGACAAGATTCGCAAACACGGAGCTGAAAGTTTCAGAGCTAATGTTGATGATGACCCTGAGAGAGCCGAGTTTTGGCTTGAAAATACGATCCGAGTATTTGATGAACTTTCTTGCACGCCAGCTGAATGTTTAAAGTGTGCTATATCCCTTTTGAGAGATATCAAATATCAGTGGTGGAATACCTTGGTGTCTGTAGTACCGAGAGAATGAGTGACCTGAGAATTCTTTTAGACGAAGTTTTAAAAGAAATTTATAAGTCAGCGATTCCTTGATCAAAAGAATAAAGAGTTTTTAGAGTTGAAACAAGGGCGCATGACTGTAATCGAGTACGAGAGGGAATTTGTATGGTTGATAAAGTAAGCTCGTGAGTATGTTTCTATCGAATAAATGATGTACAAGCGGTTCGTTGATGGGTTGAACGAAGATATTAAACTTCTGGTTAGAATTTTAGATTTTAAAAAAATTATTATGTTAGTTGAATGGGCTTACAAAGCCAAATACTTTATTCGAGAAAAGAAGAAAGTTGAATCAGAGGCTACAGATACAAGGAAGAGATCGATGAGTAAATGTTATCAGTCCTCGTCAATGAAATCCAGAGACTATTTTAACTGATTGACAACTTCAGTGGGATATTCTAATAGATATCGTGGAAAGCAATATACCAGCCCTAAAGCTCAAGCTACATCGGTATCGAGTGTTGGCAACGTGAAAGATGTTAAACTTGAATGTCAACACTGTGGAAGACGACATTTTGGAGATTGTTCGGTGAGAAATAATAATAGAGCTTGTTATAGCTATGGTTCGCGAGATCATTTTATCTGAGATTGTCTTCAGTTAAATGAAAAAGATAAATCTCAACATGGAAGATTGAGTAATACGATAGCGAGAGGGAGACTGCCAAGAAATACAGGGAATGTATCCAGTGATAGAGGTGTGACGAGAGATTCTATTGTAACGAGCACCTACCCGAGCTTATGCTATTTGTGCATGGGAGGAGGCATCATCTCTAGATGTTATCACCAGTACTTTCACTCTCTATGATACTACTGTGATTGCATTAATAGATCCAAGATCAACTCATTCTTATATATGTATGAATTTAGTATATAGTAAGACTTTGTTGTAGAGTCTACTGAATTTGTGATTAGAGTATCGAACCCTTTAGGCAAACGTGTTTTGGTTGACAAAGTCTACAAGAATTGTTCGTTAATGAATAGGGATTTTTGTTTTCTGGCTAATTTGATGTTGTTGCCATTCGATGAATTTGATGTAATTTTGGGTATGGATTGGCTAACGATGCATGATGTTATAGTGAATTGTAGATCAAAGACAATTGAATTGAAATGTCAAAATAATGAGATTATTAGAATTGAATCTGATGATCTGAATAGTTTGCCAGTTGTGATCTCGTCTATGTTAGCTCAGAGATTTGTGAAAAAGGGGTGTGAAGCTTATCTTACTTATGTACTTGATATGAAAGTGACAGGAACAAAGATTGAATTAGTACCAGTCGTGTGCGAGTATCCAGATGTATTTTCTGAAGAGTTACTGGGTTTACAACTTATCAGAGAGGTTGAGTTTGGTATTGAATTAGTATCAGGAATAATGCCGATATCAATAGCTCCGTATAGAATGGCTTTGACAGAGTGAAAAGTATTGAAAGCTCAGTTGCAAGAGTTGACAGGTAGAGGTTTTGCTAGATCGAGTTTCTCTCCCTGGGGTGCATCAGTGTTATTTGTGAAAAAGAAAGATGGCACGATGAGAATGTGTATAGACTATTGGCAACTCAACAAAGTGATGATCAAGAATAAATACCCTTAGCCATGAATAGATGATTTGTTTGATCAGTAACAAGGAGCAACAATGTTTTCAAAAATTGATTTGAGATTACCAGTTGAGAGTTAAAGACTCAGATGTGCCAAAGATTGCATTTAGAACAAGGAACGAACACTACGAATTTCTTGTTATGCCTTTTGGACTAACTAATGCACCTGCTGTTTTTATGGACTTGATGAACCAGATTTTTAGGTCATACTTAGATAGATTCATAGTTGTGTTTATTTATGATATTTTAATTTACTCTTGTGATGAATCTGGGCATGCCGAGCATTTGAGAATCGTGTTACAAACTTTGAGAGATAAACAGTTGTTTTCAAAGTTCAGCAAATGTGAGTTTTGGCTACGATAAGTTGGTTTTCTGGTACATATAGTTTCAACCGCGGGTATCCGAGTTGACCCGAGTAAAATTTCTATGATTAAAGATTGGAGGCCTCCGAGAAACGTATATGAAGTCTGTAGTTTTTTGGGACTAGCTTGTAACACCCTAAACCAGGCCTAGACATTATGGCCGTATCTGTGATGTTACGTTGGAGTGAGTTTTAAAAAATGTAGTTCTATTGGAAAAGTCCGCTTGTGTTAAAACCTTGTTCGTGATCTTTATGAAAAGCTATCTTATTATTTGTTAAATTACAGGTTCATTAAGCAAAACATGCCTCGTACAAAAACGTTATTGGGCTTTAAAACATTGTTCGTTGCAGAAGCTTTTGAAACTAGTTACGTGGCATAACAGTTGAATACCATTTACCTTTTGAAAACCTGAGTCCTACTGCTTGCAGTTATAAGTCAATTTAAATAAATCCCCAAATAAATTAAATTTTAAAACAGCCTTATTACATAAAATTTACCCATATAAACTACTTTTACTAAATTCAAAACGAAAACGTAATCAGTGGTGTGGCCATCTTCGAGTCCTTTGTAGCACCGACCCGCCTAAGGGTTTCCTGCATAGATAGGCAGAAAAGGTGAGTTCATGAAAACTCAGTGTGTAATCCATATTTATCAAACAGTCAAACATACAGTGTTGAACAGTCTGGGCCTAAGCCCATTTTAGTAGTAATATCCGTGTGGGCCTTAGCCCAATACAGTAATAGTATCAGTGTGGGCCTTAGCCTATTTCAGTGCATTATCAGAAATGCATACAAAGATCCTACGCATCCATCCTCCACACTCCACTCTGTCCAGTCCTACACTCCATGTGGGGATAAAATCGACCTACCCATCCTTACACTCCAGGATTTAGCACCGGTTGTGGCGCTAACAATAATTGCAGCAGAGCTACCAGTAATAGGCTTATAGCCTTTCAGTACACTTCCTCCAATATCATATGTCCCACCCTATGCAATGCAACATAATATAAATGTACATACAATAAAGATGGCATGCTCAAATGTTCACATATCACATAGGGGTATTTTCATCATTTACCTCATAGGGTATAACAGTCATAACATAAATTAGGGTCTAGGTGTACTTACCGACCCAACAGTAGGTCCACAGTCGTCTCGTGCGACCCGTGCAACCTTAACAGTTTAACAACAAAAATGGGCCCAAGCCCATAATACGGCCGATGTGGGCCCATACGCTCGTGTGGCCTAATAAGCCCAAATATTGGTCTTAGTCGTGTAAACTATATAGCTGGCCCACAAAACTCCTCCCATTCATGTGGTTTACTCGTGTGGGGCCCACACGGCCCATTTTGGCCTAACGTGGCCCAAAATGACCTATGCCCACGAGATCACTCGCGGTGGTCTCTACAATCGCGTGCTCCAACTTATGCGTTTAGATGACCACACGGGCGCTCGCACGCCCGTATGGCATCAATGGTAATGGTTTTCAAGCTTTTACTGTTTAACGATTGAAGTAGTGTGATTACACACCTGTTATAGAGTTGTAACCGAAGTGCCTTTGAGATCGAGAACCTATGATCAACCACAACCTCTCATTAGTCTAACACCCTTGTTAATACACAACCATACTGCCATTGAATAAAAATATTTTAACCAAATCATCACCACTAACCAATCAACAATCGTAGCCCCTCCTTGTTCCAAACCACGTATTCTTTCCAACACTTAACCCTTCACAAGAACAGTTAACCGATACGTGACAAACATATTCAGAACTTAACACTTACCAATAAAGGAGTTATCGCTTGTAAAGGAAAAGTAATCGACTCCACACCTTGTTTTAAGAGATCGTTGTATGCAAACTCTGCCAACAGTAAGTAATCCTCCCAACTATTTCAGAAGTCTATCATACAACTTTTTAACATGTCCTTCAGTATCTGAATCACCCTTTCCGACTGACCGTCTGTCTGAGGATGGAATGCAGTACTGAAGTCCAACATTGTACCCAATGCCTCGTGTAACTTCTTCCAAAACCGAGACGTGAAGCGAGGATCTCTATCGGATATTATAGAAACTGGTACCCCATGTAGTTGCACTATTTCAGACACATACAGCTTAGCCAGTTTCTGCAACAAGTGATCAGTATAGACAGGTATGAAGTGAGCAGACTTGGTCAATTGATCCACGATGACCCACACCGAATCCTTCTTAGAAGGCGTTAGGGGTAGCCTACTAACAAAGTCCATAGTTACCCTCTCCCATTTCCAAAGTGAAATCTTAACTGGCTAAAGCAACCCTAATGACAACTGATGCTCCTCCTTAACCTGCTGGTAAGTCAGACACTTACTCACAAAATCAGTAACTTCACGCTTAAGTCTTAGCCACAAATATAACTTTCGAAGGTCTCGGTATATCTTATTCCTGCCAGGATGCATGGCGTAAGGACTACTATGTGCCTCTTGTAGTATAGATTGCCTCAAATCAGCATCCTTTGGTACATAGACTCTCCCACGGAAACAAAGTACCCCTTTGCTATTCAGCCAAAAATCTAAAGTTTCCACATTCTTAATCTGTCGAAAACGAGAACCCAGTGACTCATCCTCCAACTACTTACCTTTAATCTGTTCAATCGACCTCAGTTTAACTTGAAGTTCGGCCAGTAAACTACCATCATCAAATAAGCTAAGACGAGCAAACATCGCCCACAAATCAGTAACAACTCTACGGCTCAATGCATCGGCTACCACATTAGCCTTACCAGGATGGTACTCAATCTAATAGTCATAATCCTTAAGTAGCTTGATCCACTTACGTTACCTAAGGTTTAGCTCATTCTGAGTGAGGAGATACTTGAGCTCTTGTGATCTATGTAAATGACACACTTCTTACCATATAGGTAATGCCTCCAAATATTCAGTACGAATATCACTGCTTCCAACTCCAAGTCATGCGTCTTAAGTTGACGAGATGCATATGCAACTGCCTTACTCTCTTGCATCAGCACACAACCCAAGCCAACATGTGATACATCACTGTGACAGTGAATTCCTTCCCAGACTCTGGCTGAATTAAGACAGGGGCCTCAGTTAGAAATTTCTTAAGTTTCTCAAAACTTTCCTGCTACTTATCAGTCCAGTTAAACGATACTTCTTTACGTAACAATTTAGTCAGAGGTGCAGCAATCAACGAAAATCCCTCAACAAACCGTCTATAATACCCTGCCAATCCCAGAAAACTTTGACTCTCAGATACCGACTTAGGTTGCTCCCAATCCAGAGCCACTTTAATTTTTCGAGGATCAACCCTAATCCCCCAGGCGATACCACGTGACCCAGAAAAGTTACCTTACGTAGCCAGAATTCACACTTGCTGAATTTATCATACAATTGCTTCTCCCTCAAAATCTGTAGAACAACCCGGAGATGTGCGACATGATCCTCCTCATTCCTCGAATACACCAGAATGTCATCTATAAACACCACTACAAACTGATCTAGATAGGCCTGGAATACTCGATTCATCAGATCCATAAAAGCTGTTGGTGCATTCGTCAGTCTAAACGGCATCACTAGAAACTCATAATGACCGTAATGAGTCCTAAAGGCTGTCTTGTAAACATCCGTTTCCTTGACCCTCAGTTGATGGTACCCCGATCAGAGATCAATCTTAGAGAAAATTGAAGCCCATCATAACTGATCAAATAGATCATCTAACTTCAGTTGGGGATACTTATTCTTAATAGTCAATTTGTTCAGTTGCCGATAGTCGATGCACATTTGCATAGTTCTACCCTTCTTCTTTACAAATAAAACTGGTGCTCCCCACCGGGACACACTAGGGCGGATGAACCCTCGATCCAGTAATTCCTGAATTTGAGCCTTAAGTTCTACGAGCTCCTTTGGTGCCATTCTATAAGGGGCGATAGACACTGGACCTTTACTAGGCAAGAGCTCTATCCTAAACTCCACTTCACGGTTAGGAGCTAAACCCGGTAACTCATCCGAAAAGACATCTGAAAAATCCCTAACTATTCTAATGTCTCCAATAGACAAAATTGTAGAACTAGAAGTATTGACGTAGGCTAGATACGCCTCACAACCCTTACGAACCAACTTTTTAGCTTTGAGTGCAGATATCACATTTGAGAGATAGTTCCAATTCTCCCCAATCACAACTACCTCTTCACTCTCTATAGTTTTCAGTAATACCTATTTAGCAGCATAATCCAAATTTGCCTGATGCTTAACTAGCCAATCCATACCCAGTATCAAGTTGAACTCTCCAAAAACAATCCATACCCAGTATCAAGTTGAACTCTCCAAAAGGAAGTTCCATTAAGTCCACCAAAAAGCTCCTTCCTTGAACCTCCAAAGGTACCTTCTTAAACAGTTTATTTACTCTCACTGACTACCCTAATAGATTTACATAGTAACCTCGCTCATAGTGTTCTCACACATCACACCCAAAATCTCAGACACATTGCATGCTATATATGAGTGCGTAGACCCAACTTCAATTAATGCAGTGTAAGGTACATGATGAATAAGGAACGTACCCATAATAACATCTGGGGCGTCTCCATCCTCTCGGTGACGTGCAGTATAAACTAGTGCCAGCTACCTTGCCTCAGTATGACCAGCACAGTTGCCTTGTGCTCCACGACCACGACCTATACCATTTCCACTTCTGGCTTGACCACGGCCTCTTGGTGGCTGTTGACAACCTCTCTGTGGCTGAACAGTACCCCTACCAGTAGCTTGCATCTGATCAGGCCTCTATGGACAATCCCTGATTCAGTGCTCCATAGACCCGTACCTCAAACATGCCCCCATCCGAACCTAGCACTCGCCTTGATGGTGTTCCCTACAAACAGTACAAGGCTGCAACCCAAAAGTAGCAACATGAGGCCCAACTCTGACTATCCTGCCAACTTTGGCCTTTTTCTTAGGCCTTAAAGCTGAACTTGAGGGCTCCCAAATGCTCTTGTTCCTTCCCCTGTACACATCACTATTTTGGCGCTCAGCGCATTTCACATCCTCAGCGATCTTCGTCTTTTCCACTAACACAACAAAATATCACTCCCTCTGAGGAGATGTCAAAACTCATAGATCATCTCTAAGACCTTCCTCAAAATGCACACAACGCTTATACTCAGTTGCCACCATGCCTCGCGCATAGCGGCTCAATCGCAAAAATTCTACCTCATATTCAGCCATAGACTTATCCCCCTAAGTCAGATTCAGAAACTCCCTCCTACAGGCATCTATATAACTAACGCCCACATATTTCCCTTGAAATGCATTCTTGAAAAACTCCCACGTCAATCGATCGGGCTAAGTACCCTCTTTCACAGTAAGCCACCACTGATATGCTCATCTCTCAACAACGACACTACACCTTTTAATTTCTACTCTAGGGTGCAGTCGAGGTTATCCATGATCCTCTCTGTGGCCTCTATCTAATATTCAGCCACATTAGGGGCAACTCCAGCGATACCCCTAAAGATTTCAGCCCCATTAGACCTAAGTTGTTCCATTACCGACCCACGACCTACAGTACCAGTATTGGGCCTAGTGACCATTTCCAGCATTCGCAGCATAGCTTGGGACAGTGTATCGTCCCTAGCTACCCGATCGTGTGACCCAGTTTTAGTCACAGGTGAAGTCGGTGCCTCTCTTACCTCAACGTTGGGCAAATGGCCCAAAGCCGAAGACTCAGCCCGAACACCTCCACGGCCTTCGTCGCAGCCTCTAGTACCCCTTCCACGAGTACCTCTGGTGCTCATAATCAATTTGCGTATTATCTGTATTAACAGTTTTATGTATCAGTTTTACAGTTCCAGTGTTTATTAACAGATATTTTATGAAAAATAGCATCAATAATTTAGAGTTGTTTGTTTTCGCAGATTGTAGTCTTACTACAATTTTAGGTTACCTTAATAAAGGTTTTAGTACAGTCTATTATCTATGAAAATCTCAATATTTTAGTTAAATCAAATGGTAGTTTTACAGAACTTACAGGATCGGCGTCGGAGACTCGATAGACCACACCTTTGGAACAACACCTCAAAATATTTTTCCACCATTTAAAATAATTGTTTTGAAATTCATTTTTTTAGGAAAAACCCAATCCACAGTTGAGTTTGAGACTTGGCTCTAATACCACTAAATGTAACACCCCAAACTCGGCCTAGACGTTATGGCTGCATCTGTGATGTTACGTTGGAGTGAGTTTTGAAAAACGTAGTTCTATTGGAAAAGTCTGCTTGTGTTAAAGCCTTGTTTGTGATCTTTATGAAAAGCTATCTTATTTAATTTATTAGTTAAATTACAGGTTTTTTTAAGCAAAACATGCCTCGTACAAAAATTTATTGCACTTTAAAACATTGTTCATTGCGGAAGCTTTTGAAACCAGTTACATGGCATAGCAGTTGAAAACCATTTACCTTTTGAAAACCTGAGTCCTACTGCTTGCAGTTATAAGTCAATTTAAATAAATCCCCAAATAAATGAAACTTTAAAATGACCTTATTACATAAAATTTATCCATGTAAACTACTTTTACTAAATTCAAAACGAAAACATAATCAGTGGAGTGGCCATCTCCGAGTCCCTCGCAGCACCGACCCGCCTAAGGGTTACCTGCACAGATAGGCAGAAAAGGTGAGTTTATGAAAACTCAGTGTGTAATCCATATTTATCAAACAGTCAAACATACAGTGTTGAATAGTCTGGGCCAAAGCCCATTTTAGTCGCAATATCAGTATGGGCCTTAGCCCAATACAGTAACAATATCAGTGTGGGCCTTAGCCCATTTTAGTACAATATCAGAAATGCATACAAAGATCCTACCCATCCATCCTCTACACTCCACTCCGTCCAGCCCTACACTCCATGTAGGGATAAAATTGACCCACCCATCCCTACACTTCAAGATTTAGTATCGGTTGCGGCACTAACAGTAATTGCAGCAGAGCTGCCAGTAATAGGCTTATAGCCTTTCAATACACTTCCTCCAATATCATATGTCCCACCCCATGCAATGCAACATAAAATAAATGTACATGCAATAAAGATGGCATGCTCAAACGTTTACATATCACACAGGGGTATTTTCGTCATTTACCTCATAGGGGTATAACAATCATAACATAAATTAGGGTCTAGGTGTACTTACTGACCCAATAGTAGGTCCGTAGTCGTCGTGCGACCATGCAACCTTAACAATTTAACAACAAAAATAGGCCCACACGCTCGTGTGGCCCAATAAACCCAAATAATGGCCTTAGCTGTGTAAACTGTACAGCTGACCCACGAAACTCCACCCATCCGTGTGGTTTACCCGTGTAGGGCCCACAAGTCCGTGGGGCCCACACGGGCCATTTTGACCCAACGTGGCCCAAAATGACCTATGCCCACGAGATCACTCGCGGTGGTCTCTACAATCGTGTGCTCATGCTTATGCGTTTAGATGACCACACGGGTGCACGCACGCCCACATGGCATCGATGGTAACGGTTTTTCGGCTTTTGCTGTTTAACGATTGAAGCAGTGTGATTACACACCTGTTATAGAGTTGTAGCCTATGTACCTCTGAGATCGATAACCTATGATTAACCACAACCTCTCATTAGTCAAACACCCTTGTTAATACAGAACCATAGTGCCATTGAATAAAAATATTTTAACCAAATCATCACCACTTACTAATCAACAATCGTAGCTCCTTATTGTTCCAAACCACATATTCTTCCCAACACTTAACCCTTCACAAGAACAGTTAACCGATACACGAGAACCTGTAATCTCACACAAACACATTCAGAACTTAACACTTACAAATAAATGAGTTATCGCTTGTAAAGGAAAAGTAATCGGCTCCACACCTTGTTTTAAGAGATTGAATGTAATAGCCCAAAATTGGGTCTAGTTGGAACAGAGGTTTCAGGATCACAAAATCTGAGATAGAAATAATTATTTTGTGATTATTTTGAGGTCTATGATATGATTTCATGATTGTGTGAAAATTTCGTGAAGAAATTCTATGCATAAAGTGCTCAATTTGAAGTTAGGGCTAAATTGAATAAGTTGCAAAACTTGCATTCTAGAAGTTTCTAGTATGAAATTGCTTTGAAATATTAATTAGGAGGTCTTAAATAGAAATTTGACCAATTTCTAAGTGATGGAAAAAAATTGGACATAGATGGAATTTTTGAAAGTTTAATAAGGAAAGGCATTTTGGTCATTTGGTAATTAAAAGAAATAAAAAGGGAAAATAAAGCCAAAATTGACTCATCTTTCTCATGGAGGCTTAAATTAGCATGAAGGAAGCCATGGCTAGGGTTTTAAAGCTTTCCAAGCTCAATAGTAAGTCCGTTATAACCCCGTTTTTTCAAGTTCTTTACGTTTTTGGAATCCCGGTAATTTGATTAAGCTTATTCTAGCAATAATCTAAGTTAGGGTTCATATTTGGAAAAATACCCATAGGTGAAATGTGTTTATTTTGATGTTTTATAGTAAAATATGAGGTTTTAAATTATGTTAGACAACTTGTGCTACTTGGTTTTGAGTGAAAACGAGTAAAAGGGCTTAATCGGTAAAAATACCTAATAGTCATAAGTATATGTTAGAGTGAGAATTTGATGTTTCCATAGAAGGGAAAAGTTATCAGCATGTCATAAAACATAATAATAAGGGATGAAGTTTAATTCCTGAGCCTAGGGGCAAAAGTGTAAATATGCAAAAGTTTAGGGGCAAAATTGTAATTTTTCCAAAGTTTGAGTTAAGGACTGTTTTGAATAGTACATTAATTAAATAAGTAAAATATGATGTTTTAGATCCCGGAAAACAAGATTTGAACCTAGAATGAGAGAAAAATCGAAAATTGGGAAAGTTGGTAAAATGACAGTTTTAGTATCGAGGTAAGTTCATATGTATAATAAGCATTAATTTATGCATGTTTCAATGTAAAATTGATATATTCATTATGATTTCTGAGGTGTTTAAAGTATGTAAATTGGTATGATAATAATACAACAATAATGCTGTAATTTATATTTGAAAGTTAAATTTAGTGAATTAATTGAATTATATTAAATTAAATGGTTATGGTGCCAAGTTTATGAATTGATTTAAAATATGTCTATGGTACATGAAGTGCATTGAATTATCATACATAAATGTGATTTCTATGATTATGGATATTATGGGAAATTGTAAGTTCATATGATTTTTAGTAAGGCAATGTGTAATTAAATGTTATTGCCTTGATATTAAATGAGATGTAAGTTTATATGTAAGTAATACATCAATATTACTTGTATTATGATATTTTATAATAATATTGGAAATATGTTTGTGGATAATTACTTGATTGGTGAAATTATTGGAAAAGAGAGAGAAATCCCGATTGAACCTTCGAAAAGATTGGATGATACAGATAGTATGTAGCTAGGTCACATGTATGGTGCTGAGTGCACATCATGTGTACAAGAGAGCTACAAGACATTATGATGTAGCTAGGTCGCATGGGTGATACTATGTGTACACCATGTAGACAAGAGAGCTACGGGATATATGTAGCTAGGTCGCATGCGTGGTTCCAGGTGAAGGACACCATGTAGACAAGAGAGCTACGAGATAAATTGGCTAGGTCACATGGGTGGTACTGAGTGTTCACCATGTGTACAAGAGAGCCGAACTATATGATGGGTGGAGCTATGTGCTGAAACCACCAAGTATCGAGGATTGATCCGAAGTGTTCAACGGGAGACTCTCTATGTATTGCTTTGTGAGTTTTGTGATGAATAAGTGCAGGAACTTGATTATGTGAATAATGTGTTCATTAAGTGACCAGGATGTGGTAAGGTTATAAACAAGTAAGTTATACATGAGGATGATTTTATGGTGACCTTGTGATCATGGGCCTATACTTGTGATGTATGAAATGTGGTGAAAATGATTTGTGATATGTATGTTAAAATGAGGTTAATACAAAGAAAGTGTGAAAGAGTGAATTAGCAATAAAACTGTTTTGGACAGTAGCAGTGACGTGATTTTGAAAAATCACCAAAAATAGTATAAATTCAATCAGAGACTTAATGAGATATCAAATTAAATCTCAATGAGTCTATTTTCATATAAAAGAAACAGAGCAAGAAAAGGAGTTCTATATTTTGAGATATTTATGTTTTTGTGAGACTGGTTCAGAATGATTACGTGATCCCCTGTTCTGACTTTGGAAAATCACAAAATTTTGGATAAAAATAATTAGAGGCTTAAACTTATATTTTTAAAATTCATAATGAGTCTATTTTCAAGATAAATCAACAAGAACATTACCCGAGTTCTGTACTATGAGATAATTAATTTTTAGTGAAGAGAGGTCAGAACTGTCAGAAAGTGAAACAGGGGAAATTTTAATGAATAAACTGTACTAATTGGCTAAACCAAAAATTATGAAAATTTTATGGTGGAAATATATGTGAGTCTAGTTTTAGGGGAGATTTACGGATCTTAATTTGGAGCTTTTTAGCTTGAATTATAAATAAGTAAGTGACTATGACTCGTGTGAACAGTTTGATGTGAGCATTTATTAGTAAATTGTGAAATCGTACTTACAAGAATGCTATATACATTAAGGATGTGGAATGGAGAGGAGGAGGAGGAAAATAAATATATGTGGAATACATGGAAACTATGGTATATGAAATATTGATATAATGAAATAAATGATATGTGTTTATAAGAAAACAAAAAGAGAATGATATATATATATATATGACTAGTCTCAATGTAATGCTTGTTGGGTATGGAGTTGAATTGAAATGTTTCAGGCAAACATGTTATTTTATGATCTGAATTGTGGTATTTTATAAAGATATGATCTAGTTTTAAATATGAATGCTTGATGATTAAGCTGAAGATATTTTGTAAGATGATAATCTTGGTATAAATGTATAAGTGGTACTATAATAAACAAGGTAAAATGAGTATGAGAGACACATGTATGATGACATACAAATGCTATGTTTGTGGTTTAATTGAGAATATCTAATCATTAAATGAATACCATGTTATATGCTTTTGATTTTGTATAAGTGTGTAAGAGATTAAGGTTGACCAAAGCTTGGAAAATAGCCTAGGTATATTCCACATTGTAGAGACACGACCATGTGTCTTAGCCGTATGGAATGAACTTTGGGACACAAAGTGTGGAGCCTTAAAGCATGAAATTTCCAAGATTTTCGTAAGTTCTCGATTTAGTCCCGAACCCTTTCTAAAGTATATTTTGGGCTTCGTAGACTCAAATAAGGGACTATGTGTAACTGAATGAACGTTTTGAAATATGAATGAAATTTTATGGCCCGTATTTTAGCTTAATGTTTGTATGTTTGTCCGGTAATGCCTCGTACCTTATCTCAGCCTCGGGTACGAGTAAGGGGTGTTACATTGAATCCCTAGCAACATTCGTACAAAAAGAGAAGTGTTAAGAAGGATATCTCCCCATGATAAAAAGAGGAAAAGCAACCGTTCAGCCTAAGAGGTACATAAGTCGAACCTTTAAGAGAAAAATTGAATAAGGTTCGGTTAGGGAACACTTACTACTACACAAGGGGATTTCGACAGTCCCACAGCAAGAAATATTCAAGCACAGAAAAGAGAAGAAGAGAAGATGAGAAAAAGAGAAGAAAAGTATCTAGGCCTTAACAGGGTTCGGCCAAAGTAGAAGCAAAGAGCAATCGATCAAGACAAGTTCACAAAGAGTAAGAGAGCCAAGAAGAAAAGAATCGGTTCCCCAAGCAAAGCTCAAAACCAAAGCAAAATTGAGAGAATAGGGACTAAAGATATTTGACCAAAAGGGTAAGTTACCAAAAGAGGAAAACGAATGATGGACAAAAATCGATACACTAGGGAAGTTGCCAAAAATCGAAAATGAAAAAAAGGAGTTCCTCAAACTCAAAGCGGAATTATCTTCAGTACCAAGAGTCCACCAACGACACTAACACTTCCTCTCACCCATCACTCATTGTTTTCCTCCTACAAAATCTATCCACATCCTCAAATCGATTATCATTCAAATTCCCCCTTCATCTCCTAACTTTCGACTATACACTCCCCTACACTCTTCAAACTCCTCAACCACCCCAAGCCATAGAGTTTCGGTCAACCCCAACTACCAACCTTGCAAGAGCAACAAAATATTACTCCTTTGCACATAGGGTAGCTCAAACTCAAGACCTTTAGGCACACCTACACGCCACATACCAATAAGCTAACAGGCGTTACATTGCCTTGTTTCACTTATTTTAATTTAAAAGTCCATTATCAACCTGCAAGAGTTTATTCAACATGAAGACAAAAATTTTGCTAAAGCCTAGGTTTGAACCCAGGTCTTCTCACACTACTCAGGATCCTTAACCATCATAGCAAGTAAGCCAACATGCAACATAACACGCAATTAAGTTACTAAAAATTTGGGGTGTTACATAGCTGGCTATTATAGGCGATTTGTGAAAGGTTTCTCGATGATTGCAACTCCGCTGACACGATTGCTTCAAAAAGATGTTAAATTTGAGTGGTCAGAAAAGTGTCAGTAGAGCTTCGAGCAGTTGAAAACATTATTGATAGAGGCACTAGTGTTAGTTTAGCCTGAGTCGGGTAAAGAATTCGTATTTTTGAGTGATGCATCATTAAATGGCCTAGGTTGTGTTTTGATGCAGAAAGGCAAAGTTGTAACTTATGCCTCGAGACAGTTGAAGCCGTACGAAAAGAATTATCCAACGCACGATCTAGAGTTAGCCGGATAGTATTCGCATTGAGAATTTGGCGTCATTACTTGTTTGGTAAGAAATGCCATATTTATACCGACCAAAAAAGCTTGAAATATCTGATGACTCAGAAAGATTTGAATTTGTGACAACAGAGATGGTTAGAATTGCTAAAAGACTATGAATTAGTGATTGACTACCATATAGGGAAAGCGAACGTAGTTGCTGATGCTTTGAGTCGAAAGTCCTTGTTTGCTTTACGTGCTTTGAACACACAATTAGCTTTGTCTGGTGATGGTTTGATAGTAGCCAAGTTGAAAACGAGACCGTTATTTCTACAGTAGAATTTTGAGGCTAAAAAATTTGATAATGAATTACAAGTAAAAAGAGCTCAGTGTGAGTCAACTTCAGATTCAGAGTTTCGAGTGGGGCTTGACTGAGCCCTTTCGGAAGATTCTAAACGAAGCACACAGTAGCTATTTATCAGTACATCTGGGAAGTACAAAAATTTATAATGATTTGAAATAGTTTTATTGGTGGCATGGCATGAAACGAGATATCTCAGAATTTGTTTCAAAATGTTTGATTTGTCAGCAAGTCAAAACTGAGCATCAAGTGCCGTCAGGTATATTACATCCTATTATGATTCATGAGTGAAAGTGGGATAGAGTAACAATGGATTTTGTATTGGGTTTGCCCTTATCTCTGAAAAAGAAAGATGCGATCTGGGTTGTTGTTGACAGATTGATGAAATCAACTCATTTCATTCTGGTACGTACAGATTTCTCGCTTGATAAACTAGATGAGTTGTATATTTCCTAAATTGTGAGATTACATGGTGTTCCCCAATCTATTGTTTAGGATAGAGATCTAATATTTACTTTGTGATTTTGGAAGAAATTGCAAGAAGTTTTGGGTTTAAAGCTGCATTTTAGCATTGCATTTCACCCGAAAATGGATGGTTAGTGTAACACCCCGTACCCGATACCGTTGCCGGAGTCGAACGCGAGGTGCTAACAGACTTGATTACTTTGTTTTCACAGTCCATTTAAAAAAAAAAATTTACAGACAGGCTGGCTAACTGCGTCACTATCGTCTTAAAAATCATATCTCGAGTTCCAAAACTTGAAAACTGATTCCGTAAATTTTCCCTGAAATTAGACTCATATATCCATCTGTGGATTTATTTCTAAAATTTTTGGTCGGGCCAATTGGTACAGTTTATTAGTTAAAGTCTCCCCTGATTCTGGGTTCGACTACTCTGACCTTCATGTATTATGACTTGGATATCTCCCTGTACAGAGCTTCAATACTCATTCCGTTTGTTTCTAATGAAACTAGACTCAAAGGGGAATCTATAAATATAAGCTATGACTTCTAATTGTCTCTGGATAATTTATGGTAAATTTTAAAAGTCGAAACAGGGGATCCAGAAATAGTTCTGGCCCTGTTTCACAAGAACTTTAATGTCTCTTAATATACTGTTCATATGATTGTTTCGTTACTTTCATATGAAAATAGATTCATCAAGGTTCGATTACATAATTTATTCACTATTTAATTCCATTCCTACAAATTTTAGTGATTTTTCAAATCCACACCACTGCTGCTGTCAGCATCAGTTTTCAAGGTAAACTTTACCTATTTCGTGGTTTCCATGGACCAACTAGAGTTTTGTCATACATAGGTCCACATATGATCATATTTAGCCCTTCCAATGGCTGATCATTTGCCCAACACTTCCATTCCAGTCCATAGTCACATCATGAAACCATATATATATACATAAACACAAATGGTCTAATGCCATACTCCACTTCTACGAGCCATTTTCGCATGGCTGTACACACATACATCACAAAAAGTACTTGAAAAACAACAAAGGGTAGTCCTATACATGCCATATCCAGAGTTCAACTAAAAGAGTACCAAAAGGGCTTTGATAGTGTGGATGACTTCGACTTCGATGATCCCGAATCCGATAGCTAACGAGCAAAATCTATAAAACAGAGAGCCAAAGCAACGGGGTAAGCATTTTAATGCTTAGTAAGTCTCAAGTAATGAAATCAGCTTTGACTAAAGTATTACATTCACATAGCTAAATGAATCACTTTATTAATACACATTCTCATAATCATACTTACTTCACACTTCATCAACATATACACACACAAGGTATCAACCTATCTAAGAGCCGAAAGTTCGTTAGTCGATTGAACGAATACTATTTAAAGCGAATCAACTTTTCCGATGCACATGCAAACATACCTTATTGTTTGGGTTTTTCGAGCGTATTAATTAAAATTATTATAGCACAAATTGCTCACCTTCAAACCCAAGTTTCTTCGGGATTTAGCCGATATAACCACACGCCTAATTGCCTTCGGTCTTAACCCTTGACATAGCAACTCGCACAAATGCCTTGGTCTTAGCCGGATATAACAACTCGCACAAATGCCTTGGTCTTAGCCCGGATATAACAACTTCGCACAAATGCCTTGGTCTTAGCCCTGATATAACAACTCGCACAAATGCCTTGGGCTTAGCCCGGATATCATTCAAATACTCATGCACACATATATCAATATTCATGACATATCCATATTTCATTTCCGTTACTAAGGCTCAAACACAAATCATTTATCAAACCTTTCCAATTTCGGCTCAATAGCCACACACAAAGAGCATGATTTCAATTGGCTTTATAACATAGGCTCTATGCACATTTGACTATCCGCCATAATATGACAAATCATTTCAATATAAATCAAGTAGGGTCATTACTTGAAGACTTACCTCGGATGTTGTCGAATGATTTCACTGCTATTCGATCACTTTTTCCTTCCCTTATCCAACTTTGGTCCTCTAAGCTCTTGAGCTTAATTCAAACAAATAGAGCTTATTTAATAATTTATCAATTTAACAATCCGATTAAATACATTCATATTATACAATTAGGCGCGAATAGCTTTATTGACTAGTTATTCAAGCATTATACATGTGCTCTACTCATGCACCACCGAATAATAGGACTAGCTTAATACCTTGCATTTTCAATTCATAGACATCATTTCGTTCCTCACAACACACATTTTGTCCCTAACCATCATAAGAGCCCAAGGCATCACTTACAATGCAATTCCAATTAAGTCTACCATCATAGCATTATCATATTTATGCACTTGGTAAGTTAAGTCTCAACACATTCGGCACTAGGTGTCCAAACCAATGTTCCTCAAACATTAAACTCAATTTATAACCCATTCAAAATTCCTTAGCAACAAGCATTTAACAACAATGTACTTAACCAATTCCTTAAGCACACATTCGGCAACATATATATATATATATGTCAATGACTAAAACACTTAGGCCGATTCTTTCCATTTTGTATCTATGCACCTATTTGATCATTAGTTTAGTTCAAACACCCTTACACCAAGATTCATCCAATTTAACATGAAACACAAACCTAAATCCTCAATAGCTACCATGGCGAAAGTTCTAGTCATCCCAAAATTCAAAATTCTTAGCATGGGCTACCTAGAGGATTTGATGACTAGTTCAAATCTCAAACCATTTAACATACTTATCAAAATATATAACATTACCACCATTTTTCTTTAACCTCTACCATGGCCGAATGTTCATATCACCATCCATTTCAAAGATTTCGGCATGGTTAAGTAAGGGACTTAGAATCTAGCTTAAAACCTTGCTAAGATTTTAAAGGACTAGCTTGAGTTTCTTACCTTAATGAAGGCCTACCATGGCCGAATGGCTCCTCCTCTTCCTCTCTTAGAATCGGCCAAGAAGAAAACATGAGAAAGACTCCTTTGTTTCTTTTCTCTTTTCCTTATTTTATTTACTTATGTTATAAAATATAAGCTACTAACTAATAATTAATACATATTATGTGCATATAAGCCCATCATGGCCGGCCACTACTTATGATATATGGGAAATTTGACATGCAAACCCCTCATTTTTGCATGCATGATCCACTAGTCATCACACATTTCCCCATCATACTTCCAAAGTTTACTACTAGGTCCTTTCTAGTGAAATTCACATTTATAACTCTAAATCAAAACATCAAAAATGTTACACATGAGTTAACACATATTATAGGCATCAAAATAAATTTTAAATTATTTTTATGCCTCGGTTTTGTGGTCCCGAAACCACATTCCGACTAGGGTCATTTTAAGGCTGTCACAGTTAGTCCGAGCGAGTTATTCAGATACTTGAGGATATGTTGCGTTGTTGCATTCTTGAGTTTGAAGGTAGCTGGGAGAAATATCTACCACTGATAGAATTTGCTTACAATCATAGTTTCCAATCGAGTATAAAAATGGCACCGTATGAAGCTTTATACGGTCGTAAATGTCAAACATTGTTGTACTGGAGTGAGCTCAGTGAAGATAAGATTCACGGGGTTGACTTGATTAGAGAGACTGATGAAAAAAGTGAAGGTAATTCACGATAGTTTGAAAGCAGCTTCGGATCGACAGAAATCATATGCAGACTTGAAACGGAAAGATATTAAGTTCCAGATTGGGGATAAAGTGTTTTTGAAAGTGTTGCAGTGGAAAAAGATATTGCAATTTGGTCGGAAAGGGAAATTGAGTCAGCGATTTATCGAGCCGTATGAGATTATTGAGAGAGTTAGACCAGTGGCATATCGACTATCTTTACCATTTGAGTTAGAGAGAATACATAATGTATTTCACGTATCGATGTTACAAAGATACCGATCTAACCCTTCACATGTCATTTCCCCGACCATGGTTGAAATTCAGTCTGATATGTCATATGCTGAAGAATCGATTCGAATTTTAGCTCGAGAGATCAAAGAGCTGAGAAATAAGGGAATAGCATTAGGGAAAGTATTATGGCATCGGCAAGGGGTTGAAGAAGCTACGTGGGAACCCGAGGATGCTATGAGGAAACAATACCTGAACCTATTCACTGGTAAGATTTTCAGGGACAATTATCCCAAAGGGGGGAGAGTTGTAACAACCCGTTTTTGAGTCAAATCAGAACAGTGGTTTTGAGACCACAAATTTGAATTTAAAATATTTATTTTATTATTTTATTAAAGTTTACAGCATGATAGAATTACTATGTGAAAGTTTCATAAAGAAATTTTACAGTTTCAGTGCTCAATTTGATAAAAAGGACTAAATCGCATAAAATGCAAAAGTGATGTATCATTAGCTAAAGGTGTCAAATAGCTATGGTTTATTAAATTTAAGGACCTTGAATGGTAATTAGACCAATATTATGATAGTGGACGATAATGGCATGGCATAAATTAAATTGTAAATTAATTTTAAGGTTAATTTTGGTATTTGGTTATTAAAGGTTAATTTAACTAAAACTAAACATAAAAAAATAAGGCATTCATCTTTCTATACCAATTTTGAAGGAGGAATAGAGCCATTTCTTTAGGGTTCATTCGGCCATGGTATTTTTCTTCAATTAGGTATATTTTTCTCTCGTTTTTAATGATTTCTATGTTTTTGAGATCGTTGCAGCTAGTACTAGCTAGCCCAGGGAGTAATTTGAAAAATTGTTAAATATTTTGAATGATGCCATTAATGAATACATGAGTATTTTGAAGTTTCTTGATAGATTATGAATGATTGCTGATTGTTAAGCAAGTTTTGTTAAGTGATTTTTGGTGAAAATGCATATTAGGGGCTAAATTGAGAAATGTTGAAAATGTATGGTTGAAATGTGAAATAAATGAAAATTATGGGCTGCTAGGGGCATTACGGTAATTCAATTAGCATGGGTTTATTGTGAATTTGCATGAATTTGTGAGTTTGTGTAATATGGACCAAATTATAAAAATGTGAAGTGTAAAATAGCCGTAATATGTATTTTGGATTGAATTGAATAAATAGAAGAATAAATAATTTGGTTTTGATTACTTATAGATCAAGAAAAGAGGAATTCAGACTTAGATTGGGGAAAAAGCAAAGTTATTGAATAGTCAGTCCGTTGAGTTATTTTCGTACACGAGGTTAGTTCGTATGTATTAAGCATTGTAATAATTATGCTTTAGTGCTTTTTACTGTATAAATTCTATATATGAGACTACAGATATGTTCGATGGCAAATCAGTTATTTGTGGCACTTAGTGTGTGATACGACATAGCTTCGGCTATATATTGCACTTAGTGTGCGATTTGAGATAGCTTCAGCTATGTACGACACTTAGTGTGCGGGATATCGAGTATAAAACTTAGTGTGTGAGACATTGAGTATTCAACGACATTTCATGTATGTATGAACTTGTTATGGATTGGTATAGGTATGTACGTGTATGTATGTGTTTATGTTTTGTGATATGAGTTATATAGTGGTTGTGTGATGCTTGATGGCTATAGGTATAATGAGTGTCTAATGGTTGAGTTAAAGATAATGGTATGCTTATGAAATTAGGCTTGATATTGCATATTTGAGTTTAGCCATTTTTGATGATTTAAGGAGGTAAAGTTTGGTACAATTGGTATGGTATGTTTTGGTGATTTGTGTATATGTAAAATGAAAGTATGGAATGTGCAGGATTTTTGTTTGAATTGGCTGGTTTAGATGATTAGATATGCTATGTGTTGGTGATAATTGATATGGTGTAGGTACATACAAGTTTGGGTGGAAAAATGACTTGGTAAATAGCCTATTTTTGTCTACATGGGAAGAGACACGGGTGTGTGTCTCGGCCATGTGTGACACACAGTTATGTTACACGACCGTGTGTCCCCTAGTGTTGAAATTAAAATTAAGTCAGTATGCTCCACACAGCCTCACACATGGGCGTGTAACTTGGTCGTGTGGTGTAAGTCAGTATACCCTACAAGTTTGGCACGGCCTAGCACACGACTTGGCACAGGGGCGTGTATGGCCATTTTTAGGGCACACAGGCTAGTCACATAGGCGTATGTGTTGGCTGTGTGACCCAAGTTAGAGAGTTACACGGGGTCGAACACGGACTAGGACACGGCCATGTGCTCCTATTTCGAATGTCCACACGGCTTGTGACACGGGCATGTCTGGTGGCCATGTGAGACACACGGGCAGACCACATGGGCGTGTGTCCCCTATTTTGAAATTTTTTTTCAAGGTTTCGTAAAAGTTTTCTAAGTTATCAGTTTAGTCCCGAATCACTCCCAAAGCATGTTTAAGGTCTCGTAGGCTTGTTATAGGGACATTGTGCTTGAGTCCGAATAATGTTTGCATGAAATGTAAAAATACATGTGAATTTATTGTTTAAATGTTTTATAAATCCTCTAATACTCCATAACCTTATTTCAGCATTGAATACGTGTGAGGGGTGTTACATTTATTGGTATCAGAGTTATGGTTTAGTTGATTCTCGGACTAACGTAGCAAGTGTGAGAGTGTAGCTATACATGCCATATATAACTTGTGATTGTGTGATGACTCCTGACATTTTAAAATGTGTTTTCGTATAGTAAATGGATCTCGATCGAGCTGTAGCTAACGATGTAGAGAGTAACATACCAGCTCTTACTCAAGTGGCTGTCTGATTCTAGACTTATGTCGAGTAGTCACGAGGGAAAGGCTAAAGAAGCCTTTTTCTAGATGATGAAAGAGTGGTTCACACAATATGTCTGGACAAATCCGACTGCTCAACAACCTCCACCCCCATCTAATCCTCAACTGATTCCTGTAGCCCCTCAAGTTGTGGAATTTCAACGACTAAATAAGTCTCCAGTTGATAAAATCTGTAAGTACGGGGCTAAGGAGTTCAGAGCTACTGTTGATGACGATCCCGAGAGAGCTTAATTTTGGCTTGAAAATACTATTCGAGTATGTGATGAGCTGTCGTGTACTCCAGATGAGAGTTTAAAGTGTGCCATTTTATTATTGAGAGATACAACGTGTCAATGGTGGAATACTTTGGTGTCTATAATATCGAGAGAGAGTCACCTAGGAATTCTTCCAGACTAAATTCCGGAAGAAATATATAAGCCAGCGATTTCTCGATCAAAAACACAATTTTTAGAACTGAAATAGGGTCATATGATTGTGACTGAATATGAAAGAGAATTTGTACGGTTGGGAAAGTATTCTAGGGAATATGTTTCTAACAAAGAAATCATGTGCAAACGGTTCATTGATGGGTTGAGTGAGAATATTAAACTTCTACTTGCAATTCTAGAATTGAAAGAATTTGTTGTCCTGGTTGATAGAGCTTGCAAAGCCGAGGAGCTTAGCAAAGAAAAGAGAAAGGCTAATTTAGAGGCAAGAGATTCAAGAAAAATACTGATGAATTCATTCAATCAACCAAATGCTTCAATTGGGTATTCAAGCAGTGATCGTGGAAAACAATACTCAAGTCTTAAAGCTCAAGCTACATCTGTACCGAGTGTTGGCAGTGTGAGAAACAACAAACTCGAGTGTTAACATTGTGGGAGGCGACATTTTGGAGAATGCTGGAATAAAAGTAATAAAGCCTGCTACAAATGTGGTTCACCAGAACATTTTATGCGAGATTGTCTCGAGTTAGCTAAGAAAGATCAATTCCAAAATGCAAGACCCGGTAATACAACCACTAAAGGGAGGCCACCGAGAAATGCTGGAAATGTGACTAGTGGTAGAGGTACAACGAAAGACTCTGCTATGAGATTTGAGGCCAGAGCACCTGCTAGAGCCTACGCCATTCACGCTCGCAAATAGGCATCGTCAACTGATGTTATAATCAGTACTTTTTCTCTTTACGACACTAATGTGACTGCTTTAATTAATCCTGAATCGATACATTCGTATGTTTGTGAGAATTTAGTGTCTAGTAAGAAATTTCTTGTTGAATTTACTGAGTTTGTGATTAAAGTATCGAACCCCTTAGGCAAGTGTGTTCTCGTTGATAAAGTTTCAAGAACTATCCTTCAATGACTTGGGGTTATTATTTTCTGGCTAATTTGTTGCTATTGCCATTTGATGAGTTTGATGTAATTCTGGGTATGGATTGGTTAACTCTGCATGATGCGTTGTAAATTGTAGACGAAAGATTATTGAATTGAAATGTCAGAATGGTGAAATACTTGAAATTGAATCAGATGAGTCGAGTGGATTACCTGTAGTCATTTCATCTATGTTAGCTTAGAGATGTATGAGAAAAGGTTATGAAGCTTATCTCTCTTATTTATTAGATACAAAAGTGTCTGAATTTAAGATTGAGTTAGTGCCGATAATATGTGAGTTTCTGAATGTGTTTCTAGAAGAATTGCCTGGGTTGCCACCAGTCAGAGAGGTTGAGTTTGCTATTGAACTGATACCGGAAACATTGCCGATATCTATAGCTCCTTACAGAATGGCTCCGACAGAACTGAAGGAGTTGAAATCACAGTTGCAAGAATTGATAGATAGAGGTTTCACATGACCGAGTGTTTTGCCCTGGGGTGCTTTAACACATAGGTTTGTGCAAGTGTACACAATCGTTATCAAGTAATAAGTAGTATCGAGTTATCGTCTCTATAGGGATTGTATTTGTGCTAAGTCACCTAATTTGTAAAATTATATTAATAATTTGGTAAATAAAAACACAATATAGTTGAGAAGTGATGATTAAAATATATGAAACTAAATGCAATGATCCCTACTGCAAAATATCCTAAGTATGAAACTATAAGATTTAAATAGATTTTAGAAAAATTAGACACAATTGGAAACAATTATAACATAAATAAACTAGTAAAATTACTTTAATTAAACTCAATTTATTATCCACATGTTTTCATGGCAAACATTACTAAGGCTAAGATCATACAAGCATTCCATTCTTCATGATAACATACTTTCATTCAGATAAAATCATAATTCATACTTGCATACAAACTATCTCATTAACAAAAAATGTCTCTAAACATTCATTTATTAAAACATACTTATGAAAGAAATGATTGAAACATACTTGAAAAATTTAAAAATTTGAGCAATCTATTTTCCTTACCCTCTTTTAAAAAGAAACAATGTCCTCATTGCAAGTACAAAGTAATGAATGAAAACTAAACACCAGGTAGGGTTGTAAAGAAAGAGAGGTGTGTCACGAAGACTACTTAAATACCAAGTCTTTCCTAATAATCCAATCCTAGACATGTTCAATCCCATTACTACATCACTTAGTCTTTTTCTTTCTAAAGAAGTGTTAAGTTTATTAATGCTTGCTATTTTTTATTCTACAAAAAATTAAATCCTAATTACGAAAGAAATAAATTTCTAAAGACCTAAAAATGATTAAATAAATAACAAGACAAGAATCCCCCCTTTTATTTTTCTGACTCATTCCCCTTGTCTTTTTCAGCTCCATCTCCGCTTGCATAGTCAGTACCTTCCGTCCATGTCTCAAAGATAGCATCTGGGAACTCAGGAACAAAAGTATTAGAGATATTCTTAAAAGTATTTCTAATTGAGTCATCTTTAATTTTTGTATATTTCTAGTAAGTTTGTTGTTGATTATGCATGAACTTGCACATATCCATCAAAATTGACAACTCCTATTTCTTTGAAGCACTTAAAAAAGTCAGCATAGGAGTTGCAGATTCATGTTCAACACTTAGCTTGACTGGTTCTTCTTCTGGCTCAACCCTTGTATCAGGGGTTGCAGATCCTTCTACTAGTTTAGGACTATTTGGTTCCTTGTCTGATTCTTCTTCTTCAGTGTCTGTAACTGAATTAGCTTCAGTTTCAGTTTCCTTTGTTGACTCCTCAGTATCTGGCTCAGTTGCTCTTCTTGCTTGCCTTGATTCAGCTTATGCACCTTCTCTACTAACCTTTCAAGATCATGATTTGTAATGAACCCTTGAACATATCGCCCCTTCAGATTTGCTTGTGTTTTAACATGGGCCCTTAAGCAAAGTGAAATGATTAATGATAGGAAATAAGCACGTCTTATTTTCTTTTTAGCATAATCATGAATCTCCTTGAGAATAATTTTCCCAACATTAATGGACTTTTCTGTCAAAATTGCATATAACAAGAGCATCCGTTCCATCGAGATGGTGGAACTATGTGAGATAGGCATAAAACTGTAGCGAAGAAAATAAAACCATACCTTTGCTACTAGTTTTAGGTATTCCCTTCGGTAAGAATGGCTCCCATACTTTCTTATAATCAATTAGGATCCCTGATTCGTCACAACATCAAGCACTTGTTGAAGAAAACCCCAATTGATGTTATTCATCATAGAGTAGTACTCATATTTTTCAATATCAGGTAAGTTAAACAAATCATTGATGGATTTAGAAGTAAGAGGTACCTTTTTATTTCGAACGATGACCTCAGTAGCATCTTGTATAGTCAAACTAGCATAGACTTCTCAAACTACTTCATCATCCAGAAGTGAACGAGCATGATAAAATTGTTCCCACTTTAGAGCATTGATTTTCTTTCTAATCAGTATAGGAACAACCATCAAATTATTACTCTTCAAGTCAAAACATTTTTTCGGTATCACAGGTTGATGCTTGAAGATTGAATCAAATCTCTCTTTCAATTCTTTATCAATCAAAATTAGGTTTTTAGGAGTAGTCTTTGTAGATCTAGTTCTTTTATGAGACATGGTATATTTTCTTGAAAATTGGCAAAGTTTCTGCACAAGGGGAAAAAATGGGCAAGGAGCTGAAGACGTGTTATGGCAACAATCTTGTGACAACAAGAATAGTGCGGTGGTGACAACGGCTTGCGACAGCAACGGGGATTTGCAACAGCAACAACGACAATTCTACGATAGCAATGATAGTGCTTCGACAATCTTCTTGTGGCGGCAGTAAATGGTTTCAGGATTTGAGGTTGATGGTAAAAAAGAGAGATTTAGGGATTTTTTTAGTGGGTTAACAAATTGCTTTGAGGGATATGAAAATCAGTAGAATGGAAAGGGGTTTATATAGGGAAGAATTAAGGCAACATGTAGCAAAAATTTAGCTACATTAGGGTTACTTGGGGGCAAGTAATGGGAGTGGCGGAAGAGTATGTATTTTTCCCTCTTTTTTTTTTGCTGTCTTGGCCTTCAAACACAGATTGTATTTATAAACTTACTAAAAAAACTGATTAGTATTTGGGCCAAATTTGACCCCCTTTATTAACATAAAAATTTAAAACTTCAATAAAACAAATGAAACTGAAAAATTTTAAATCTTAATTAGAAAATTTATTCTTAACAAATTACATTAAATTAATTCCCAGAAAGGTTGGAGGGGTCACACTGGTCCCGCTTAAGTTTCGATCTCCTTAGACAAAATTAATTTATATGTAATAAGTTAAGAAAATAAGTTCTAATTATTTATTTATTTACAAAATGAGTTCATGAAAAATCAAGGGTTTGTTAATTTGAACAATTCAACTTGCTCAACTTCACCATCCCAGTAGTGTTTGAGACGTTGACCATTAACTTTAAACGTACCTCCATAATTGTCGTATAATTCAATAGCTCCATAAGGATAAACTTGGTAGACGGTATAAGGTCCTTTCCGTCGGGATTTAAGCTTCCTAGGAAATAGCTTCAACCTTAAATTAAACAACAAAACCTTCTTACATACTTTAAACTCGCGAGGTTGTATATGACTGTCATGCCATTTCTTTGATCTTTCTTTACACATTTTGGCATTCTCATAGGAAAACAACCTCAGCTCTTCCAACTTATCAAGTTGTAACATTCTTCTCTCACCGGCTTGCTTAAGATCAAAGTTCAACTGCTTTAATGCCTATTGAGCTTTATTCTCCAACTCTAATGGCAAATGACATGCCTTTCCAAAGACTAACCGATAAGGAATCATTCCTAACGGTGTCTTAAATGCTGTTTGATAGGCCCATAATGCATCATCGAGCCTTCGAGACCAATCTTTTCTTCTAGGGTGTACTACCCTTTCAAGGATACCTTTGATTTCACGGTTCACTCTTTCAACTTGTCCATTAGATTGGGGGTGATAGGCAGTAGCAATCTCGTGCTTCACATCATATTTTTCAAGCAACCATTTAAGCCATTTATTCACAAAGTAAGAACCTTCATCACTAATAATAGCTCTTGGTGTCCCAAATTGTGTAAACACATGCTTATGTGGGAATCGCATGACTACCTTAGCATCATTTGTAGGGTATGCTTTAGCTTCAACCCACTTGGATACGTAGTCTACAACAACTAAGATGTACTTGTTCCCATACGAAGAAGGAAATGGGCCTAAGAAGTCAATGCCCCATACGTTGAACAATTCAATCTCTAAAATATTTGTCAAGGGCATCTCATTCCTTCTTGATATATTTCTGGTCCTTTGGCATTTATCACAGTTCTTCACATAAGCATAAGCATCTTTAAATAGTGTAGGCCAAAAGAAACCTGCTTGCAAAATCTTAGCTGTAGTATGTGAACCACCAAAGTGTCCCCCACTTGGAGATGAATGGAAATGATACAAGATCTCAGCAATCTCACTTTCAGCTACACACTTTCAGATTATATTGTCTGCACACTGTTTAAACAAAAACAAATCCTCCCAAAAATAATACTAACTATAAGGAAATTTTTCCTTTTTTGGTATGCCATTTCTTGAGGAATTATTCCACATGCAAGATAATTGGCAAAATCAGCAAACCAAGGTGTTTCATGAATTCAATTTACCTCAAATACGTGTTCATTTGGGAAATTCTCGTTGAAAAGCACACATGATTGAGTTACCTCATCTTGCTCCAACCTCGACAGATGATCAACTATTTGATTTTCAACACCTTTTCTGCCTTGGATCTCAAGGTCAAATTCTTTGAGTAACAGTATCCAAAGAATGAGCCTCGGTTTCGCATCTTTCTTTGTGAACAAGTATTTAATGGCCACATGGTTAGTAAATACTATAACTTTGGTACCTATAAGATAAGAGCTGTAACACCCCAAACCCGGCCCAGACGTTATGGCCGGATCCGACATGCCACATCGAAGCGTTCAAAACATTTTAGTATTGTTGATCTAGAAGGACTTACTTAGTGTTTTAAAAGATAATTTCATTGTAGGTTAAAGTGAATGGAAGCTGTGCACCACGTAGGAAACCGGGAAAGAGGACGAGAGTCCATCGGACTGCTTAAGTACCAAGCTCCCCTCGGATCCAATCCTAGACATGCACACCGCCATTGCCACCCCTTAACATCATGTATATTTCCAGGAAACCAGTTTGATTAAGTCCTTTTTAGGAGAAGTGATTAACTTTGGAAAATATTTTCATTGCAGAAGCTTTGCTTGTTGTCGTGTTATTTTGAAATCAATTACTGTTTTTGAAAACGCGCCCTAAAACTATCCAATTTCAACAGTTAAGAATAAGTAATACCTATCTTAATAAAACATATTAAAACCATCAAAAGAAAAGAATAATTAAGCGGCCTTATTACATTTTAAAAAAAAACCAAAACCTTAAACGTAAATAAAAGGATGTCCAGTTCACCAGAAGAGAATCAAACTTGCAGAACATGTAGCCACTCCGAATCCCTCACAGCTCCAAGCCCACTATGGTTGGGGATTACCTGCGTGGATGAAAATAAAGGGTGAGTTTGGGGAAACTCAGTGTGTAAATTAACCCAACCATAGCCTATATCGGCTCAAACCACAGAAACAAAATAAGTTAGCCTTAGCCTGAGCAATTGAAATAAAGCCCATAGGCCTATAATGTAACGTAACATATATTACATGTTTATGCAAAACCCAACCCATATCCAACCACATGCACCCCATACCAACCTTTCACCATGTGGGGAGACTACTCGACCCACCCAACCGCTACATCGCACGAAATATGCAGCATGGTCGCAGAGCAGAATAATGTGACAGAGTCACTAGATACAGATTAATCGTGGCGAGCCACCAGAACAGATATATGTGGCAGAGCCACCAGATCAGATAATTGTGGCATAGCCACCAGGATGCTTCCTCCATAATATAACCCATGTCCCCATGAAACAGATATACAATCATGGCATACATCAAACGGAATCAGATCATCATGCTTTTTAGTCAAAAGTACTCCTAGGGGTATAACAGTAATTTTCCATACATAGAGGTATTCAAGTAATTTAACTATTCTTAAGGCTTTCATGCATAGCATAGCCATTTACATATGACCAGAAACACTTACCGCATTTTCTTACCGAATTGGGGCCGTTGGCCCACTATCCCGATTTTGGCCCATTAAGCCCCAAAACATCGAAATGCACGAAATCGTGCACTTTGCAATCTTATCACTTTAATTTACCATATACATCAAACTATTAATCTCACGAGCATTCGCACACTCGCAAGTTCTCAAAATACCGGCTTTTCGGCATTTTGGCTTTTCGACTTTTGTCGATCTAGTCTATAAGAGGGTGTCGACGATATGCTGATGAGATCCACACACGAACTTCCTACAATTGGATTACTAACACGTTAATCTAACTATCAAAAATGAACTACGTATTAACCCCTTACCATATTCGGCAAAAAGCACCTTAGGCACTAGCGATCCTACCTTTGTCGAAATTAGCGATTATGTTTAGATCCAGTTGTTCCACTTGTCCAAGTCTTCAATTAGCAGCCTTTAGATCCCACTATTATCAAAATAAAATAGTTATAACAACCCTTAGAGCTACAAGCCCAAATCGACAGCCTCCCTAACCTTTAGGGGTTTTGGCTTTTCTAAAACCCGAAATAAAGATTAAGTTCAAAAACTTACCACCAGTTCCTTCAGTCAATGATTCCAATTAACTCCTACTCGATTCTGATGCAGATCTAACCCCTCAAATGATAACAAAAGTCGAGCCATTAGTGATATTAGAATTCAGCTATGTTCCTATGGCTATGCGTTTTCGGTTTTTTGTAACAGTGAAGAAAAGATGAGGGTTTGTAGTGGCTTTGTCGACAAAAACTTGGGGTTTAGAGGACTAGAGAATCAGTCAATGTGACAGCCCAAAATAGACCCTAGCCGGAATGTGGTTTCGGGACCACAAAACCGAGGCATAACAATAATTTAAAATTTATTTCGATGCCTATAATATGTGAGTATTCATGTATGACATTTTTTGATGATTGATTTAGTGTTATAAAGGTGAATTCCACTAAAAAGGACTTAGTAGTGAACTTTGAAAATACGATAGGGAAAGGGGTGATGACTAATTAAAGCATGCATGCAAAATAATGGACTTGCATGTCAAATTCCCCTTTTACAAGTGATGGCCGCCATGACAAAGAGATATGGGTTAAACATGTCATGAAACATGTTTTGTTGGGCATTAGGGAGAAATAGTAAACAAATAGGCATGGGTAAGAAAAGAATGAAAAAAAATGTGTGTGAGAGTAGCATACTCCATTGCCGTGCAACCAAGAAGAAAGAAAAAAAAAACAAACAAAAACAAAAATTTGCTCATGCTTGCTCTCTCCTTTTGGCCAAAAATACTAAGAGGAAGAAGGATTTTGCTTCACTTCCTTTGTTAGAAGAGATCTAGAAGGTGATTTGGCTAAATTTGCATCAAGAGTAAGGTATGTATGAGGTTGTGTTGGGAGTTTCATGCATGTTTTGGTTGCTAATTTGATGTGCATGTTAGCCATGGCTCAAATCTTTGTTATGCCATGGAAATGGCATTTGGCCAAAGTTGTTATGGTGATAAAGCCATTGCATGCTAAGTGTGAAGCTTGATGATGATACATGCAATGATGGATTTTCTACTCATGAGTAAGATTTTGAGTTTTCTCTTGTTTTATCATGATTGAAGTTGAAAAGGAGCATGATTGTCATATTCGCCATGATGCATTCTTGAGCATGATTCATGCTTCTTGCATGTTAGTTAAAATTTGTGTTTTGGATGGCTATGGACACCTTGAAAATTCGGCCATGCTCATATATGCATATATATGATTTCACATTATTTTTGGTTATGAACTAAGTGATGAATATATTGGTTTAAAGAAGAAAATGTGGAAGAATGCTTGTGAAATTGCAAGCACAATTCGGCCTAGCACACATATAAGTGCTTGATGCTATGTTATAAGTTTTGGGCCACAATGTGCAAAGCATTAATTAGTAAATTGCATGCTGTTTTTGTGAGGTATTAAGTGCAAAATTGACCTCAACATGTACATGAATATTCGGCCTTGGGTAGCCTATAGAAGGCCTTAGCATTTCCTTGATGCTCGAATAAATTGTATTGAATTGCTTGATGTAGTATAAAATGTGCATGACCATTGTGTATTCAAGCTAAAGGGTGGCCATATGACCATTTAAACTCCTTGTCATATTCGCCAAAAGCTAGCACAATGAGGTTTTAATAAATTGAATTTGTTTGAATTAGCTCAAGAGCTTAGAGGGCCACAATTGGACAAGGGGAAGGAGAAAGTGATCGAATAGCCGAAAAAAAAAAGCCGTTCGACAACATCCGAGGTAAGTCCTCAAGAATTGACCTTACTTGAATTGTGTGAAATAAAGTATGGATGTGTATTGATTATTGATTATGTATGCATGAGTATTTGAATTCTACCCGGCTAAGTCCCAAGGCGAATATGCTTGTGACTATAATTGCGTTTGAGCCTTAGTAACGAAAATGAATTATGTATGTCCAATGATAATTGATGTATGTGTTCATGGGAAATTGAATGATATCCGGGCTAAATCAAGACAATTATGCTGGAAATTATATCCGGTTAAGACCAAGGCAATTGTGCTAGTGGCTACATCCGGCTAAGACCAAAGGCATTCGTATGAGATATTCTATCCGAGCTAAGACCAAGGCATTTGTGCACGTGATTATATCCGGTTATATTCAAGAATCTTGGGCTGGAGGTGAGTGTTGGTTGCTGTAATGAATTCAATTAGTACACTCGAAAAGCCCAAAGGATAAGGTACGTTATATGTGCATTGGAAAGTCGACATGTTGAGCAACATTCGCTCAATCGACTAATGAATTTCAGTTATTGAATTGATTGATATTTTGTGAAATTATATAATGATGAAGTGTGAAGTAAGAATGTGTATTAATGAAATGATGCATTTGGCTATGTGAATGTATTGCTGTAATTAGAGTTGATTATATTCCTTGAGACTTACTAAGCATAAAAATGCTTACCCGTTGCTTTGGCTCTCGGTCTCCTTTTTAGATTTCGTCAAGCAATTGGATTTGGGATCGTTGAAGTCAAGTCATCCACACTATCAAGCCTCCATTTTGGTATAAATTTTGGTTGAACTTGAGATGGCATGTATAGGACTACCTCTTGTTTGTTAAATATGTTGTAATGTAAGTATGTACGGCCATGCGAAAATGGCTCGAAAAGGAAGCATGAACTTAGACTAATTGTGGTTTGTACGTATATATTTGGTGTCATGATGTGGCTATGGCTTGGAAATGGGAATGTTGGTCATATGATCAGCCATTGGCATGGTTAAAATGATCATATATGAACCTATGTATGGCAAGACTAGTTAATTCATGGAGACTACCAAATAGGTAAGACCTACCTTAAAAACAGATGCTGCCAGCTGCAGTGGCGTGAATGTGAAAAATCACCAAAATTCATAGGAATGGAATTAAATAGTGAATAAGCTATGTAAATGAACCTTGAGGAGTCTATTTTCATATGGAAGAAACGAAATGGTCATAGGAGTTACAGGTTAAGAGATATTAAAGCTATTGTGAGACAGGGCCAGAAAGGTTTCTGGGTTCCCTGTCGCAACTTTAAAAATTCACTATAAATTATCCAAAAAGAATTAGGAGACATACCTTATATGTACAGATTCCATTTTGAGTCTAGTTTAATTAGAAGCAAACGACACCAGAATTAAAGCCCTGTACAGAGAGATATTCAAGTTATACCACGCGAAGGGCAGAGCAGTCGATCCCTGTAACATGGGTAACTTTAACTAATAAACTGTACCAATTGGCCCGACCAAAAATCCTAGAAATAAATCCATGGATGGATATATGAGTCTAAATTCAGGAAAATTTACGAAACCAGTTTCCGAGTTTTGAAACTCGAGATATGATTTTAAGGCGACAGTGACGCAGTTTTCCAGCCTGACTGGAAATGTCAAATTGGTGGGCAAAACATGTGAACTTGGCTTGTTAACTCCTCGGGTCCGACACCGGTGATGGTCTCGGGTTTGGGGTGTTACAATTTTATTGGTATCGAGCCAGGTTTAGTCGATTCTAGGACTACCGTGATGTGTTTGGGGTCTAGCTATACATGCCATTAAATGATGAATCGATAGTGTGATGATTTCGACAATTCGACTTTGTGTTTGTTTGTAGCAATGGATCCCGATCCCAACCGAAGCGATAGCTGATGATGTGGAGAGTGTGGCGCCTGCTCCCGCGCAAGGGACAGCGCCGGACTCTCAACTTATGGCCAGCAATCCTAATGACGAGGCTAGGCAAGCCTTTTATAGTGTGATGAACGAATGGTTTAATCAATACATTCGAACCAACACTACTGTTCCACAACCTCCATTCCCGAAAAATGCAACCCCGCACCTACAATACCTCCGGTGATGACCAAATAAGGTCAAGTAAGCCCCGATCGATAGGATTCAAAACATGGGGCCACTGAATTTAAGGCTACGGATGATGATGATGCCGAAGCGAGCTGAATTTTGGTTAGATAACACTATCCGGTGCTTGATGAGCTATCCTGTACACCGATGAGTGCTTAAAGTGTACCATCTCCTTGCTACGCGAGTCCGCCTACTATTGGTGGAGTACTCTGACTTCTGTGGTGCCTAGAGAGCAAGTGACTTGGGAATTCTTTCAAACCGAGTTCCGAAAAAAGTATATCAGTCAGAGATTCATTGACCAAAAGCGGAGGGAATTTCTTGATCTTAAGCAAGGTTCTATGTCCGTTACCGACTACGAACGAAAGTTTGTGAGGCTTAGCCGGTACGCACGAGAATGCATTTCGTCCGAAGCTATTATGTGTAAACGCTTCGAGGATGGGCTGAATGATGATATAAGGATGTTTGTTGGCATTCTCGAGATACGAGAGTTCGTAGTACTTGTTGAGCGAGCTTGTAAAGTCAAGAGCTTAGAAAGGAGAAACAAAAAGCGATGTGGAACCGGAGAATTCGAAGAGGTCCTCGGAAAGTCTCTTCAACAAGCATCGAAGAGATTTCGAGATGATGCGAGCCGGTCTAGAGGCGTTCGGGCTTTTCTAGACGAGGACGCGATCGGCCCCTGTGACCACATGAGTCACTTGATCGCTGATGGTGGAAATGATCACCGAGAGGGCGAGTGTCCACATTGTGGCAAATGGCATTCGGGAGCTGTTGGTTTCGTGATCGCTCTCGCTATAAGTGTGGATCGGCCGACCACTTTATGAAGGATTGCCCGAGGATGCATGAATGAATGTAAGTCGAGTGCAAACCCGGTGCTACCATCGCCGAGGTAGGCCACCTAGAAATATGGGCAATGTCGGTGGCGGTCGAGAGGATCTAGAGATGATACCATCAGATCGAGGCTCGTGCTCTGCTAGGACTTATGCCATACGCGCACGCCGAGGATGCTTGCCTCTTGGATGTTATTACCGGTACTTTCACTCTTTTCAATACAAATGTGATTGCTTTGATTGACCTGGTTCTACTCATTCATATATATGTGAAACCTTAGCATCCAATAAGACTTTGCCTATTGAGTCTCTCGAGTTTGTAATTCGGTGTCAAACCCCTTGGGTCATTACGTGCTTGTTAACAAAGTGTGCAAGAAAAGTCCCCTAGTGTTCCGAGGTTCTTGTTTTCCGCGGACTTAATGCTTTTGCCGTTCGATGAGTTCGATGTTATTCTTGGTTTGGATTGGTTGACCATGCACGATGCGGTTGTAAATTACAAGAGCAAGACTATCGATTTGAGGTGCGCGAATAATGAAATAATTCGGGTTGAGTCCACGGACTTAAAGGGGTTGCCACCGTAATATCGCGATGTTGGCCCGTAAATATGTAAGAAAAGGGTGCGAAGCATACCTTGCGTCGTGCTTTCGATGACAAGGAATCGAGAAGAAACCCGAATCTGTGCCCGTGGTTTGTGAATACCGGATGTTTTCCCAAGAATTGCGGGTTTACCACCGTTCGGGAAATAGAATTTGGCATCGAATTGGTACCTGGTACCACTCCAATTTCGATAGCTCCGTATCGTATGGCACCAACGGAATTAAAGGAGTTGAAAGCTCAGTTGCAAGAATTGGTGGATAGAGGTTTTGCTCGCCCGAGTTTTTCGCCTTGGGGTGCGCCGGTGTTGTTCGTGAAGAAGAAGGATGGAACCATGCGATTGTGATCGACTATCGTCGACTTAATAAAGCGACGATAAAGAACAAATATTCGTTGCCACGTATTGATGACTTGTTCGATCAATGAAGGGAGCCTCGGTGTTCTCGAAAATAGATTTGAGATCGGGCTATTATCAATTGAGAATCCGAGATTGGACGTACCCAAGACGCCTTGAGCGAGATATGGTCACTATGAGTTCCTAGTGATGCCGTTTGGGCTCACTAATGCCCTGCGAGATTTATGGATTTAATGAATCGGATCTTTAGACCATGTTTGGATCGATTCGTAGTCGTGTTCATTGATGACATCTTGGTCTATTCAAGAAATGAGACCGAACATCTTGAACACCTGCGGTTAGTCTTTGCAAATTTTACGGGATAAGCAATTATATGCTAAGTTCACAAGTGTGAGTTACGGTTAAGAGAGGTTAGCTTCTTGGGTCATGTGGTATCAGCATCGGGTATTCGAGTCGACCGAATAAAATTTCAGCCATACTTAATTGGAAGCCTCAGAAATATTACTTGAGGTTCGAGCTTTTTGGGGCTTGCTTGGTTATTACCGACGATTTGTAAAGGCTTCTCAACGATAGCCACGCCGATGACGGCTTACTCCAAAAGGATGTTAAGTTCGAATGGACGGAGAAATGCCAAAAAGTTTCGATCAATGAAAACTTATTTGATGAAGCCCCAATTCTAGTGCAACCCGAGTCCCAAGGAGTTTGTCATCTATAGCGACGCCTCTCTACTTGGGTTAGGTTGCGTATTAATGCAAGAAGGTCGAGTTGTGGCCTATCGTCCGTGCAATTAAAGCCACATGAGAAAAATTATCCGACTCATGATCTCGAATTGGCCGCCATCGTATTCGCCTTAAAGATTTGGCGACATTACTTATTTGGTGAAAGGTGCCATGTATACTCGGATCACAAAAGTCTCAAATATTTGATGACCCAAAGAGACTTAAATCTGCGACAAAGACGTTGGCTTGAGTCATTAAAGGATTATGAGCTGATCATTGACTATCACCCGGGAAAGGCGAATGTGGTTGCGGATGCCTTGAGTCGTAAATCGTTATTCACTTTACGAGCGATGAATGTGCACTTGTCTGTCCGATCCGACAGTGTGTTAGTGGCTGAATTGAAAGCCAAACCATTATTGACACACCAAATTCGAGAAGCTCAGAAAGTCGATAACGAGTTGGTTGCAAAACGGCGCTGCGTGTTTCGAACAAGGACTCGGAGTTTCAAATCGACGATGACGATTGTTTGAGGTTCAAAGGTCGTCAGTGTCCCAAAGAATTGAACTCATTTCGATAATTCAAATGAAGCCCATTGTAGCCGAATGGCAATCCACCCGGGAGTAATGAAGATGTACAATGAATTGAAACGTCGATTTTGGTGGCATGGTATGAAGCGAGACATCTCCGACTTTGTTTGAGATGTCTAATATGTCAACAAGTGAAAGTGGAACATCAGGTGCCTTCAGGATTACTTCAGCCAATCACGATACCCGAGTGGAAATGGGATCGAGTCACAATGGACTTTGTATCCGGACTGCCATTGTCAGCAAGTAAGAAGGATGCGGTTTGGGTCGTGGTAGATCGATTGACTAAGTCGGCCCACTTTGTCCCCGTACGTATGGATTTTTCAATGGACAAATTAAGCGGAATTGTATGTTTCTCAGTTGTGAGATTACACGGGTGCCTATTTCTATCGTGTCGGATAGAGATCCGAGATTTACCTCGCGATTTTGGAAAAAGTTGCAAGAAGCTTTGGGTACCAAGTTGCATTTCAGCACCGCCTTTCACCCCCAAACCGATGGTCAATCCGAGCGGATAATTCAGATACTTGAGGATATGTTAAGATGTTGCGTCCTCGAGTTTAGTGGTTCATGGGAACGGTATTTGCCGTTGATTGAATTCGCCACAACAACAACTTTCAATCAAGTATTAAGATGGCACCCTACGAGGCCTTATGTACGGTCGTAAATGCCGACGCCATTGTTTTGACCGTGCTCGGTGAAAGCAAGATTTTCGGTGGATTTGATTAGGGATGCTGAATGAAAAGTGAAAGTAATCCGTGAAAGTCTGAAGATAGCCTCCGATCGTCGAAAGTCGACGCGGATCTGAAGCGTAAGGATATCGAGTATCGTGGGTGATAAAGTGTTTCTCAAGGTATCGCCTTGGAAAAGATACTCGTGTTCGGCCGTAAGGGCAAGTTGAGCCCGAGGTTCATTGGACCATATGAGATATCGAGCGAGTCGGTCCAAGGGCATATCGCTTGATTTTGCCCCGAACTCAAAAGGTTCACGATGTCTTTCACGTTTCGATGCTTCGACGCTATAGATCCGATCCATCGCACGTGATTAGTCCATCGAAATTGAAATTCAAGCTAATATGAGTTATGAGGAAGAACCGATTCGTATCCTATCACGAGAAGTGAAAGAGTTGCGAAACAAGCGGGTTCCGCTAGTGAAAGTGTTATGGCTCAAGCACGGATAGAAGAAGCTACTTGGGAGACCGAGAACTCTATGAAAGAACGATATCCAAACCTATTTACGGTAAGATTTTCGGGACGAAAATTCCTTAAGAGGGGGGAGTTGTGACAGCCCAAAATAGACCCTAGCCTAATGTGGTTTCGGGACCACAAAACCGAGGCATAACAATAATTTAAAATTTATTTCGATGCCTATAATATGTGAGTATTCATGTATGACATTTTTGATGATTGATTTAGTGTTATAAAGGTGAATTCCACTAAAAGGACTTAGTAGTGAACTTTGAAAATACGATAGGGAAAGGGGTGATGACTAATTAAAGCATGCATGCAAAATAATGGACTTGCATGTCAAATTCCCCCTTTTTACAAGTGATGGCCGGCCATGACAAAGAGATATGGGTTAAACATGTCATGAAACATGTTTTGTTGGGCATTAGGGAGAAATAGTAAACAAATAGGCATGGGTAAGAAAAGAATGAAAAAAAAAATGTGTGTGAGAGAGTAGCATACTCCATTGCCGTGCAACCAAGAAGAAAGAAAAAAAAAAAACAAACAAAAACAAAAATTTGCTCATGCTTGCTCTCTCCCTTTTTGGCCAAAAATACTAAGAGGAAGAAGGGATTTTTGCTTCATTTCCTTTGTTAGAAGAGATCTAGAAGGTGATTTGGCTAAATTTGCATCAAGAGTAAGGTATGTATGAGGTTGTGTTGGGAGTTTCATGCATGTTTTGGTTGCTAATTTGATGTGCATGTTAGCCATGGCTCAAATCTTTGTTATGCCATGGAAATGGCATTTGGCCAAAGTTGTTATGGTGATAAAGCCATTGCATGCTAAGTGTGAAGCTTGATGATGATACATGCAATGATGGATTTTCTACTCATGAGTAAGATTTTGAGTTTTCTCTTTGTTTTATCATGATTGAAGTTGAAAAGGAGCATAATTGTCATATTCGGCCATGATGCATTCTTGAGCATGATTCATGCTTCTTGCATGTTAGTTAAAATTTGTGTTTTGGATGGCTATGGACACCTTGAAAATTCGGCCATGCTCATATATGCATATATATGATTTCACATTATTTTTGGTTATGAACTAAGTGATGAATATATTGGTTTAAAGAAGAAAATGTGGAAGAATGCTTGTGAAATTGCAAGCACAATTCGGCCTAGCACACATATAAGTGCTTGATGCTATGTTATAAGTTTTGGGCCACAATGTGCAAAGCATTAATTAGTAAATTGCATGCTGTTTTTGTGAGGTATTAAGTGCAAAATTGACCTCAACATGTACATGAATATTCGGCCTTGGGTAGCCTATTGAAGGCCTTAGCATTTCCTTGATGCTCGAATAAATTGTATTGAATTGCTTGATGTAGTATAAAATGTGCATGACCATTGTGTATTCAAGCTAAAGGGTGGCCATATGACCATTTAAACTCCTTGTCATATTCGCCAAAAGCTAGCACAATGAGGTTTTAATAAATTGAATTTGTTTGAATTAGCTCAAGAGCTTAGAGGGCCACAATTGGACAAGGGGAAGGAGAAAGTGATCGAATAGCCGAAAAAAAAAAAGCCGTTCGACAACATCCGAGGTAAGTCCTCAAGAAGTGACCTTGCTTGAATTGTGTGAAATAAAGTATGGATGTGTATTGATTATTGATTATGTATGCATGAGTATTTGAATTCTACCGGGCTAAGTCCCGGCGAATATGCTTGTGACTATAATTGCGTTTGAGCCTTAGTAACGAAAATGAATTATGTATGTCCAATGATAATTGATGTATGTGTTCATGGAAATTGAATGATATCCGGGCTAAATCCGAAGACAATTATGCTGGAAATTATATCCGGGTTAAGACCAAGGCAATTGTGCTAGTGGCTACATCCGGCTAAGACCAAGGCATTCGTGCGAGATATTCTATCCGGGCTAAGACCAAGGCATTTGTGCACGTGATTATATCCGGTTATATTCAAGAATCTTGGGCTGGAGGTGAGTGTTGGTTGCTGTAATGAATTCAATTAGTACACTCGAAAAGCCCAAAGGATAAGGTACGTTATATGTGCATTGGAAAGTCGACATGTTGAGCAACATTCGCTCAATCGACTAATGAACTTCAGTTATTGAATTGATTGATATTTTGTGAAATTATATAATGATGAAGTGTGAAGTAAGAATGTGTATTAATGAAATGATGCATTTGGCTATGTGAATGTATTGCTGTAATTAGAGTTGATTATATTCCTTGAGACTTACTAAGCATAAAATGCTTACCCGTTGCTTTGGCTCTCGGTCTCCTTTTTAGATTTCGCTCAAGCAATTGGATTTGGGATCGTTGAAGTCAAGTCATCCACACTATCAAGCCTCCATTTTGGTATAAATTTTGGTTGAACTTGAGATGGCATGTATAGGACTACCTCTTGTTTGTTAAATATGTTGTAATGTAAGTATGTACGGCCATGCGAAAATGGCTCGAAAAGGGAAGCATGAACTTAGACTAATTGTGGTTTGTACGTATATATTTGGTGTCATGATGTGGCTATGGCTTGGAAATGGGAATGTTGGTCATATGATCAGCCATTGGCATGGTTAAAATGATCATATATGAACCTATGTATGGCAAGACTAGTTAATTCATGGAGACTACCAAATAGGTAAGACCTACCTTAAAAACAGATGCTGCCAGCTGCAGTGGCGTGAATGTGAAAAATCACCAAAATTCATAGGAATGGAATTAAATAGTGAATAAGCTATTTAAATGAACCTTGAGGAGTCTATTTTCATATGGAAGAAACGAAATGGTCATAGGAGTTACAGGTTAAGAGATATTAAAGCTATTGTGAGACAGGGCCAGAATGGTTTCTGGGTTCCCTGTCGCAACTTTAAAAATTCACTATAAATTATCCAAAAAGAATTAGGAGACATACCTTATATGTACAGATTCCATTTTGAGTCTAGTTTCATTAGAAGCAAACGACACCAGAATTAAAGCCCTGTACAGAGAGATATTCAAGTTATACCGCGCGAAGGTCAGAGCAGTCGATCCCTGTAACATGGGTAACTTTAACTAATAAACTGTACCAATTGGCCCGACCAAAAATCCTAGAAATAAATCCATGGATGGATATATGAGTCTAAATTCAGGGAAAATTTACGAAACCAGTTTCCGAGTTTTGAAACTCGAGATATGATTTTTAAGGCGACAGTGACGCAGTTTTCCAGCCTGACTGGAAATGTCAAATTGGTGGGCAAAACATGTGAACTTGGCTTGTTAACTCCTCGGGTCTGACACCGGTGATGGTCTCGGGTTTGGGGTGTTACAGTCAAGACGATGGGGGAAAATAAGAGGGTTTTGACTAGAAGAAAACGGCACAAAAGATATCAGGCTTTCGGGATTTCAGCTTTTTGAGGTAATTGACTATAGGCTTAAAAACAATTGATAAAAATGAAGATGAGCAGAATGGTAGAGAGATTCAGCAGACAAGAAGAAGAAAATAAGTTGATAAAGAGAGAAAAAAGAAGAAAAAAGAAAATGGAAGAATGGTCAGGAAACGGCACAACTTACCCCTAATGCCGAACTTATACTTGGCATTTGACCTAGCCGAAACTTGCCCCCTAAAGAAAAACCCTTGGCCGGCCAACTCTTGCTCCTCAAGAGTCCACCATTCGGCCAACACTACTCTCCCTAATCAACTCCTAAATCCTCTCCCTTATCCCCTCCTTACTCAATCACCTGAGCAATTAAAACTCCTTCTGACAGTCTTTTACTTGAGTTCCAAAACTTCCTCTTTCTAATCATAAAAATAATTCCCTTAATATGCTGTCATTGTGACTTGAACCTCAGTTCTCCCTAGCATCCACACGCCACTTTTATAGCCTTCCCAGTGGCGTCACATGCCACTCTGCCACCTGCTTCTTTGTGTTTTATTTTACCCAATTAATACTTAAAAGCCCAGTTAACCAGAACCCTTTTTTCTTACGGAACTAAAATTAACTAAAATTACCGAGTTTTAACTTAAGCTTGGGCCTTCTAGAGGGCCACTAACATAATTAAACCTATGCCAAACAGACAGAACACAGAAATTTTAAATTTTTGCCAACATACATAGAATTTTTGAAAATTGGGGCGTTACAACTCTACCCCCTTAAAGAAATTTCGTCCTCGAAATTTACCTGATCCAAACAGATGAGGGTATTGCTGTTGCATCACCTCTTCTGACTCCCAAGTGGCTTCCTCTCTGCCATTATTACACCAAAGCACTTTCACTAAAGGGACAGATTTTTTTCTGAGAACCTTAACATCTCAAACCAATATCTGCACAGGCTCCTCCTCAAAGGTCAAATCAGTCTAAACTTCAATTTTTGCAAGTGGCATGTGTAACACCCCGTACCTGAGTCCGTTACCGGAGTCGAACACAAGGTGCACACAGACTTAACTTAATTGTTTTCACAGTCCGTAAAAAAAATTTTCCAGACTAGCTAGTTACTGCATCACTGTCACCTTAAAAATCATATCTTGAGTTTTAATGCTCGAAAATCAGTTTTGTAATTTTTCCCTGAAACTAGACTCATAAGTCCATCAACATATTTTTTTCTAGAATTTTTGGTTGGTCCAATTAGTACAGTTTATTTGTTAAAATCTCCCCTAATCCAGGGTTCGACTACACTGACCTTCACGTATTACGAATTGGATATCTCCCTGTACAGGGATTCAATACTGATGCCGTTTGTTTCTATAGAAACCAGACTCAGAGAAGAATCTATACATATATGGCATGACTCCGAATTATCTCTGGTTAATTTACAATGAATTTCCAAAGTTGGAACAGGGGATCCAGAAACCGTTCTGGCCCTGTTTCACGAGAACTTTAATATCTCTTAACATATAACTCATATGACCGTTTCGTTTCTTCCATATGAAAGTAGATTCATCAAGGTTCATTTACATAATTTATTCACTATTTAATACCATTCCTACTATTTTTAGTGATTTTTCACATCCACATCACTGCTGCTGTTAGCATCTGCCTTTAAGGTAGGCTTTACCTATTTCATGATTTCCATGATTCAATTGGCCCTTTTTGTATACATAGCACAAAGTGTGATCATGATTAACCATTCCAATGGCTAATCGTTTCAAAGCAATTCCATACCTCATAATGATCAACATACAAACGATTATAGTACTATGCTAAAAACGTATATAAGCCATTTTCGCATGGCTATTCAAGTTTACACAAAACCGAAAGGTACATGACCTACAACAAAGGGGTAGTCTTATACATGCCATTTCAAAGTTCAACCAAAATTGTACCAAAATGGGGGCTTTGATAGTGTGGATGACTTCGACTTCGATGATCCCGAATCCGGTAGCTAACGAGCAAAATCTATAAAACAGAGAGCCAAAGCAACGGGGTAAGCATTTTAATGCTTAGTAAGTCTCAAGTAATGAAATCAGCTTTGACTAAAGCATTACATTTACATAACTAAATGGATCACTTTATTAATACACATTCTCATAATCATACTTACTTCACATTACCGACCCTTATGTTTATACACAAAAGAACAACTTAGCCAAAGGCCGGTAGCTCGTTTATCAACTGAGCGAATTCTTACTTGTAAGGACTCAACTAATTCAAGCACATACGAACATACCTCATTGCTGGAATTTTCACAAGTGTATAAACTGAAATTTTTACAGCAAGATTGCTCATTTCCGAATCACGTACCTTCGGGATTTAACCGGATATAACCACAAGCACAATTGCCTTGGTCTTAACCCGATTTGGTAACTTGCACAATTGCCTTGGTCTTAACCCGGTTTAGTAACTCGCACAAATGCCTTCGGGCTTAGCCCGGATTTATTAACTCGCACGAACGCCTTCGGATCTCAGTCCGGATATAGTCACTTAACACAAAGCCTTCGGGACTTAGCCCGGACATCATTCAAATAGCCAAGCACAATTATCAATAAATCATGACACATTCGTATTTCATTTTCATTAGCAAAATTCAAACACAAGTCACTTATCACATTTGCAATTTCGGTTCAATAGCCACACACAAAGGGCATGATCTAATCAAATCATAATCTAAGTTCCATTTCTCGAGAACTTACCTCGGACGTGGTCGAACGATTTCGACGGCTATTCGACTACTTTTTCCTTCCCCTTATCGGATTTAGCTCCCCTTTGCTCTTGAGCTTAATTTAACAAATAAATTGGTTTTATCATTTGAGCATCGAAAGAGGAATTCAAGGTACTTAGCCCACATATTTTCATTAAACATTAAAGTCACATATGTACGGAAATCATGAATCAAACTCAACACATTAGTTAGTACTCTCCTTAGCCGAATTTTCCAAGCCAAGAATAGGCATCAATATGCTTGCCTCTAACCGAATGCATGCACACCATTTCCCCTCATGTGGCCGAATATGCATGTCCATGTTGAGGCCAATTATACACTTAATACCACAAAAAAAAACAGCATACATTTTACTAACTAACGCATTCCATATTGTAACTCAATACACATCTATCATTTCCTTCATAACCGAAACATCATCATAAGAAAATATATACCTTGAGATAGTATATATGTCATACCAATACATCATGTGTAAACATATATACATATATATATGCTAGAGCCAATCTCAAGTTGATTGTAACTAAACATGAACATAAATCCAAAACACAAATCTTACTTTCCATGCAATGAGCATAAATCATACTTATGGATGTACCATGGCCGAATACATCACAACACCAAAATTTTTGGTCATGATTAAACAAAGAAATTAATGTCTTACTCAAAAATACTAAAAAGAAAGTCCAAGAGCCATCAATCCACCATCACATGTATCATTAGCAAGCTTCATATTTAACATGCAATGGCATTAACACAAAATCCACCTTGGCCAAATACCATCCCCATGATATAACAAAGATTTGAACCATGGGCTAATAGGAGCATCAAGCTATCAACTAGAAACATGCATGAATCTCATGGCAAAACATCAAACTTACCTTAATAGTGACCTAGGATAGCCGAATGCTTCACTCCCTTCTTCCCTTTTTCCTTCAATTTTCGGCCAAAAGATGTTCAAGGATGAACACACATTTTTTTTTCTTTGTATTTTCTCTCTAGTTTTGGCTCAAAGAAAGGATGAACAAAATTTTCTTCTTTCTTTCCCTTCAACTCACGGCAATGGGGAGGGGAGAAGCCTTCACACACATTTTTTTTTATTTTTTTTATTACCCATACACCTTAGTTTAATGTTTCTCCCTAATGCACCAACAAAACATGTCTATGACATGTTTTGCCCATCCTCCCTTGTCATGGCCGGCCATCACTTGTAAAAAGAGGGGTATTTGACATGCAAGACCATTGTTTTGCATGCATGCTTTAATTAGTCATCACACATTTCCCTCTCCTACTTTCAAAGTTTACTACTAGGTCCTTTTTAGTGAAATTCACATTTATAATCCTAAATCAAATCATCAAAAATGTCACACACGAATTAACACATATCATAGGCATCAAAATGAACATTAAATTATTTTTATGCCTCGGTTTTGTGGTCCCGAAACCACATTCCGACTAGGGTCAATTTTGGGCTGTCACAGCATGACATGAGCAGGGTCAGAATGATAATGCCTTAACATGGAGACGTGAAAAACATCGTGAATCCTGTCTAACTCTGGAGGCAATTCCAATTGATAAGCTACTGGGCCTACTCGCTTCAAAACCTGATAAGGCCCAATGAACTGTGGACTCAACTTGCCTTTCTTACCAAACCTTAATATCTTCTTCCAAGGAGAAACCTTTAAGAAGACCATATCACCTACTGAGTACTCTATCTCCTTACGCTTCAAATCTACATATGACTTTTGCCTATCAGATGCTTCTTTTAACCGATCCCTAATTGTTTTGACCTTATCCTCAGTATCAGCTACCAAATCTGGTCCAAGAACTTGTCGCTCTCCTAGCTCCATCCAACAACTAGGTGTACGACACCTTCGTCCATACAGTGCTTCATACGGTGCCATTCGAATACTCGCCTGGTAACTGTTATTGTATGCAAATTCTGCCAACGGCAAGTAATCCTCCCAACTACCTTGAAAGTCCATTACGCATCCCCTCAACATGTCCTCCAGAATCTGAATAACCCTTTCCGACTGACCATCAGTTTGGGGATGGAAAGCCGTACTAAAGTTCAATCGCGTCCCCAATTCCTCATGCAACCTTTTCCAAAATCGAGATGTGAATCTGGGATCCCGGTCAGAGATAATCGAAACTGGGACTCCATGAAGTCGCACAATCTCTGCTACATACAACTTGGCTAACTTTTGAAGTGAAAAGTCAGTATATACAGGTATGAAATGGGCTGATTTGGTCAACCTATCCACAATCACCCACACCGAGTCTTTCTTCGATGGTGTTAAGGGCAGCCCACTCACAAAGTCCATGGTTACCCTCTCCCACTTCCAAAGTGGTATCTTCACTGGCTGCAACAGTCCAAAAGGTAATTGATGCTCAGCTTTCACTTGCTGGCATGTCAGACATTTCCCTACAAACTCTGTTACCTCTCGTTTAAGTCTAGGCCACCAGTACAATTCTCGTAAGTCATGATACAACTTGTTCCCTCCAGGATGCATGGAACAAAGTCCCCTATGAGCTTACTTCAATATTGTCTGCCTCAAATCAGAGTCCTTCGGAACACAAATTCTTCCTCGGAAGCACAGAACTCCTTCGCCATTTAACCGAAACTCAGAAGTTTCCCCTTCCTTAACTTGTTGAAAACGAGTGACCAAGGACTCATCATTCAACTGCTTTTCCTTAATCTGATCCACCCAGGTTGGCCTCACTTGCAACTTCGCTAACAGACTTCTATCATCATACAGACTCAGACGAGCAAACATTGCTCTCAGATCAGATACAGTTCTATGACTTAGAGCGTCGGCTGCCACATTAGCCTTGCCTGGGTGATACTCGATCGAATAGTCATAATCCTTAAGCAACTTAATCTATCTCCTTTGCCTAAGGTTCAGCTCCTTTTGAGTCAACAAATACTTAAGACTCTTATGGTTTGTGAATATAATACACCTTTCTCCGTACAAGTAATGTCTCCAAATCTTAAGTGCAAATATCACTACTGCCAACTCCAAATCATGAGTAGGATAGTTCCCCTCGTGAGGCTTAAGCTTTCATGATGCATATGCAACCACCTTACCCTCTTGCATTAACACGCAGCCCAAACCTACATGTGATGCGTCACTGTACACAGTAAAATCCTTCCCAGACTCCGGCTGAATTAACACAGGTGCTTCAGTCAGAACTTTCTTCAACTTCTCAAAAGCTTCCTGCTGCTTCTCACTCCATACAAACGGTACTCCTTTCCTTATGACTTTTGTCAGAGATGCTGCCATCACAGAAAAACCTTCCACAAACCTTCTGTAGTATCCTGCCAATCCTTGAAAACTCCATATTTCCGACACTGACCTAGGCGGCTTCCACTCCAAAATTGCTTCAATTTTCCGAGGGTCCACCCTAATCCCCTCTGCAGAGACCACATGATCTAAGAAGGTTACCTCCCTTAACCAAAATTCACACTTGCTGAACTTCGCATAAAGTTCCTTCTCCCTTAACACTTGCAGTACTATACGGAGATGCTCATCATGCTTCGCTTCCGTTTCAGAATATACTAGGATATCGTCAATAAAGACGACTACGAACCGATCCAAAAATGGTTGGAACACACTATTCATTAGATCTATAAATGCTGCAGGAGTGTTCGTCAGTCCAAATGGCATAACCAAAAACTCGTAATGACCATACCGAGTCCTGAATGCTATCTTATGGATATCTACCTCCTTGACCCTTAACTGATGATATCCAGATCGAAGGTCGATCTTGGAAAATACAGAAGCTCCTCTCAACTGGTCGAACAGATCATCAATCCTTGGCAGTGGATACTTATTCTTAATCGTCAGTTTGTTCAACTGACGATAATCAATGCACATCCGCATTGTACCATCCTTCTTTTTAACGAATAGCACCGGTGCTCCCCATGGAGACACGCTTGGCCTAATGAAGCCCCTATCCAACAACTCTTGAATTTGTGCCTTTAACTCTACTAACTCCTTCGGTGCCATCCTATACGGTACGATGGACACGGGCACCGTTCCAGGCAACAAGTCGATTCCAAACTCAACTTCTCGGTTTGGAGGCAATCTTGGAAGCTCCTCCTGAAAAAACATCTTGGAACTCTTTTACGGTGTTAACCTTATCCACTATCAGACCCTCCTCTTTTGACTAACTTACAAATGCCAAATAGGCCTCACAACCTTTCCGAATCCACTTTTCGGCTCTTAATGCCGACACCACATTGGACAAATAATCCCTTCGCTCACCTATCACCATCACTTCCTCATCCTCTGTGGTCCTTAACACCATTCGTGTAGCATTACAATCCAAAGTCGCCTTATGCTTAACAAGCCAGTCCATTCCCAGAATGAGATCAAACTCTCCGAACGGTAACTCCATCAGATCTCCAGGGAAAATCCTACCTTGAGTTTCTAAGGGTACATCCCTATACAGTTTTTCTACCCTAACCGAGTGACCCAAAGGACTTAGCACAGATACCCCACTCACAATCTTCTCAGAGTGCACACCCAACGACCTAGATATGGCACATGCAACATAGGAATAAGTAGATCCAATATCCACCAAAGCAGTATACGGCATGCTAGAAACCAAAAACGTACCAGTTATAACGTCAGGTGCGTCGCCCTCCTCACGACGACGAGCTGCATACACCAACGCTGGTTGTCGAGCTTTAGCATTTTCAAAACCCTGGAAGATGCCCCTCGACCTCGATCATTTCCATTTCTGCCCCTACCTTGTCCACATCCTCTCGGTGGAGATTCAGAATGCCACCTTCTAAAGATCAGAATTTTGAAAACCGATTTTTTTCAATCCTTTGTTTTTGAAAAATTTTGTTTTTGTAAACCCATTCCACAGCCGAGTTGTTGCAACTTGGCTCTGATACCACTAAATGTAACACCCCAAACCCGGCCTAGACGTTATGGCCGAATCCAACATGCCATATCGAAGCGTTCAAGACATTTTAGTATTGTTGATCTAGAAGAACTTACCTAGTGTTTTAAAAGATAATTTCATTGTAGGTTAAAGTGAATGGAAGTTGTGCACCAGGTAGGAAACCGAGAAACAGGAGGTGAGTCTATCGGACTGCTTAAGTACCAAGCTCCACTCGAATCCAATCCTAGACATGCACACCGCCATTGCCACACCTTAACGTCATGTATATTTCCAGGAAACTAGTTTGATTAAGTCCTTTTTAGGAGAAGTTATTAACTTTGGAAAATATTTTCATTCTGGAAGCTTTGCTTGTTGTCTTGTTATTTTGAAATCAATTACTATTTTTGAAAATGAGCCCTAAAACTATCCAATTTCAACAGTTAAGCATAAGTAATACCTATCTTATTAAAACATATTAAAACCATCAAAAGAAAAGAATAATTAAGCGGCCTTATTACATATTAAAAAAAAAACCAAAACTTTAAACGTAAATAAAAGGATGTCCAATTCACCAGAAGAGAATCAAACTTGCAGAACGTGTGGCCACTCCGAATCCCTCACAGCTCCAAGCCCACTATGGTTGGGGATTACCTGTGTGGATGAAAATAAAGGGGTGAGTTTGGGGAAACTCAGTGTGTAAATTAACCTAACCATATCCTATATCGGCTCAAACCACAGAAATAGAATAAGTTGGCCTTAGCCCAGAACAGAATTCAGAATAAAGCCCATAGGCCCATAACAGAACAGAACAGATATTACATGTTTATGCAAAACCCAACCCATATCCAACCACATACACCCCCATACCAACTACTACACGCCACAAAAATATGCAGCTTGGCTACTAGAACAGATAATGTGACAGAGTCACCAGATACAGATAATCGTGGCAGAGCCACCAGAACAGATATATGTGGCAGAGCCACCAGATAAGATAATTGTGACATAGCCACCAGGACACTTCGTCCATAATATAGCCCATGTCCCCATGCAACAGATATACAATCATGGCATACATCAAACGGAATCAAATCATCATGCTTTTCAGCCAAAAGTCCCCCTAGGGGTATAACAGTAATTTTCCAAACATAGGGGTATTCAAGTAATTTAACTATTCTTAAGGTTTTCATGCATAGCATAGCCATTTACGTACGACCAGAGACACTTACAGCATTTTCTTACTGAATTGGGCCCGTTGGCTCACTATCCCGATTTTGGCCCATTAAGCTCAAAAACATAGAAATGCACAGAATCGTGCACTCTGAAATCTTATCACTTTAATTTACCATATACATCAAACTATTAATCTCACGAGCATTCGCACGCTCACAAGTTCTCAAAATCTGGTTTTTTAAGATTTCGACTTTTACTTTTGCCGATCTAGTCTATAAGAGGGTGTCAGTTACACACCTGTTTGGGACGATATGCTGACGAGATCCACACACGAACTGCCTACAATTGGATTACTAACACGTTAATCTAACTATCGAAAATGAACTACGTATTAACCCCTTACCATATTCGGCAAAAAGCACCTTAGGCACTAGCGATCCTACCTTTGCCGAAATTAGCGATTATGTCTAGATCTAGTCGTTCCACTTGTCCAAGCCTTTGATTAGCAGCCTTTAGATCCCACTATTATCAAAATAAAATAGTTATAACAACCCTTAGAGCTACAAGCCCAAATCGACAGCCTCCCTAACCTTTAGGGGTTTCGACTTTTCTAAAACCCGAAATAAAGATTAAGTTCAAAAACTTACCACCGGTTCCTTCAGTCAATGATTCCAATTAACTCCTACTCAATTTTGATGCAGATCTAACCCCTCAAATGATAACAAAAGTCGAGCCATTAGTGATATTAAAATTCAGCTATGTTCCTATGGCTATGCGTTTTCGGCTTTTTGTAACAGTGAAGAAAAGATGAGGGTTTTGTAGTGTCTTTGTTGACAGAAACTTGGGGTTCAGAGGACTAGAGAATCGGTCAAGAAGATGGGGGAAAATAAGAGGATTTTGACTAGAAGAAAACGACACAAAAGAAATCAGGCTTTCGGGATTTCGACTTTTTGAGGTAATCGACTATAGGCTTAAAAACAACTGATAAAAATGAAGATGAGCAGAATGGTAGAGAGATTCGGCAGACAAGAAGAAGAAAAGAAGCTGATGAAGAGAGAAAAAAGAAGAACAAAGAAAAAGGAAGAATGGTCAGGAAACGGCACAACTTACCCCTAATGCCGAACTTATACTTGGCATTTGACCTAGCCAAAAATTGCCCTCTAAAGAAAAACCCTTGGCCGGCCAACTCTTGCTCCTCAAGAGTCCACCATTCGGCCAACACTACTCTCCCTAATCAGCTTCTAAATCCTCTCCCTTATCCCCTCCTTACTCAATCACCTGAGCAACTCAAACTCCTCCTGACAATCTTTTACTTGAGTTCCAAAACTTCCCTTTCTAATCATAAAATAATTCCCTTAATATCTCACATTGTGACTTGAACCTCGCCTCCCTAGCATCCACACCACTTTTATAGCCTTCCCAAGGCGTCACATGCCACTCGCCACCGCTTCTTTGTGTTTTATTTTACCCAATTAATACTTAAAAGCCCAGTTAACCAGAACCCCTTTTTCTTACGGAACTAAAATTAACTAAAATTACCAAGTTTTAACTTAAGCTTGGGCCTTCTAGAGGCCCACTAACATAATTAAACCTACGCCAAATAGACAGAACACATAAATTTTAAAATTTTGCCAACATACACAGAATTTCCGAAAATTGGGGCGTTATAAGAGCGGAATTTGTCAAAAGCAACAATTATAGCAAAGAGTTCCTTTTCAGTTACTGTATGATTGAGTTGGGCTTCCGTCACAGTTCTACTTGCATAGTAAATAGGGTGAAACACTTTGTTTCTTCTTTGACCCATCATAGCTCTAAGGACATAATCACTTGCATATCACATCAACTCAAAATGTGAGCTTCAATCAGGTGTAATGATTATTAGGGCTGAGATTAATTGTTTTTTAGATCTTCAAAAGCTTTCAAACATGCTTTGTTGAAAGAAAACACTGTATCTTTCTCTAACAACAAACACAATGGTTTAGAAATTTTTAAGAAATCTTTGATAAACCTTCGGTAAAAAACGGCATGGACTAAGAAACTTCTGACTCCTTTCACATTAATTAGGACTAGTAATCTTTCAATTACGTCCACCTTTGCTTTATCGACTATTTTATGCCCTAAGACAATCCCTTCCTTAACCATAGAATGTCATTTCTCCCAATTAAGGACAAGATTTGTCTTTTCACATCTCTTTAATACCTTAACCAAATTACTCAAACATATATCATAAGTGTTACCAAAAATAGAAAACCCATCCATGAAAACCTTAACAAAAATTTCAACCATATCAGTGAATATTGCCATCATGCATCGTTGAAATGTTGCAGGTGCATTGCATAAACCAAAAGGCATTCGCCTAAAAGTAAACGTACCATATCGAAAAGTAAAGGTTGTTTTATGTTGGTCTTCTAGAGCTACAACTATTTGGTTATATCCCGAATAGCCATCTAAAAAATAATAGAATTCATTACTTGCTAGTCGATCTAACATTTGATCCATAAAAGGCAACAGAAAATGGTTCTTTCGAGTTGCTTTACTCAATTTTCTGTAATCAATATAGATTCTCTAACCAGTAACGGTTCTCATTGGAATCAACTTGTTTAGCTCATTTTCAACAATTGTGATTCCACCTTTCTTTGGCACACACTTCACCAGACTTACACAGGAACTATCTGAAATAGGATAGATGATTCCTGCATCTAACCATTTGATCACTTCCTTTCTCAAAACTTCTTTCATAATAGGATTGAGACTACTTTGCCCATCAATTCGAGCTATTTCATCTTCTTCTAAAATAATTTTATGCATGCAAAAAGAAGGGCTTATACCTCGAATATCAACTATGGTCAAACCAATTGCTTTCTTAAATTTCTTCAGAATAACAATTAGTTGCTCTTCTTGATCTTTCGTCAGTTCTGCTGAAATAAGCACATGCAAAGTGGAACAGTCACCAAAATAAATGCATTTCAAATGGGAAGGAAGTACTTTTAGTTCGAGTTTAGGTGGTTCCTCAATTGACAACTTGGGTTGCACAAATTCTTTGACTTCTAACTCCAATGGTTTAAACCGTGTGGATTGAATAAAATTTCTCGGATTGGCTTCCATCAAAGCCATGTTTTCTTCACCTTCTTCATCCTCCAAAGGGTCAAGATCTAAAGCTTTCTCCAATGGATCTTCTTCAGAATTGATTTCCATAGAAACCAAGGTTTCTATCTCTTCCATAACTGAACACTCTTCTGCCGAATCAAGAAATTTCATCACTTTAAGAATGTTAAAGGTGACTTGATCATCTTGAACTCGCATGGTGAGTTCACCTTTCTGCACATCAATTAATGTTCTTCCCGTGGCTAAGAAAGGTCTCCCAAGGATGATCGACACTTTATTATCTTTTCCAAAATCTAAGACAATGAAATTAGTAGGAAAAATAAATTTATCGACTCTTACCAAAACATCCTCGACCTTTCCCTCGGGATATGCTAAAGATCAATCTGCTAGTTGAAGCGTCATAGTTGTAGGTCTTACTTCACCTATCCCTAGCATCTTGAAAATAGGCTTAGGCATCAAGTTGATACTCGCTCTTAAGTCACACAAAGCATTACCACAATAAGATTCACCAATGTTACAGGGTATAGTAAAGCTTCCTGGTTCTTTTAATTTAGGTGGCAGTTTGTTCTGCAGGAACGCACTGCACTCCTTTTTTAAGGCAACAGTCTCATACTCACTCAGTTGTTTCTTCTTGGAAAGTATATCCTTCATAAACTTCACATAATTCGACATTTGTTCTAAAGCCTCCACCAATGAAATATTTATGTGTAACTCTTCAGAACATACAAAAACTTCTTGAATTACACCTCATGTTTCTATTTGTGTTGCTGTAATCTTTACAGATATGGAGGTGATGGAACTTTCGGTTGAATCGGATAACTCTTCTGAGTAGGTAAATCTACATCCAAAGAAGCTGTTAAAGTATCTGAATTCACTAAGTTAGGATTTACCTTTTCAATCTTTGCAGATTCTGATTCCTTTGGTGTAGGAATTTCAAGAGTTGGTTGATTCTTCTCAACGGGCTTATCTTCGACACTAATCAATCGGGGTTCCAGAATTTTACCATTTTGCAATGACACTGCCTTGATATGTTCTTTACCTAAATTTCTTGGATTCTAAGTATCGCTCAGCAAGGTTCCTTGCGGCCTATTACGAAGCTTTGTAGCTAACTGACCCATTTGGTTTTTCAAATTTTTCAGTGTTGCTGCTTGGCTTTGGATCAAAGCGTCATTATTTACCATGTATGCTTTCAACAAGTTTTCCAAACTGTTTGATGTCTCAGCTTGAGGAGGTTTTGGAGCTTGCTGATTAAACCCTTGAGATTGTTTGGGCCTATGCTGCAAGAAGTTGTTGTTCGGTCTATTTCCTTGGTTTCTCTAAGAAAAGTTAGGATGATTACGCCATAAAGGATTGTAGAAGTTGGACTGGGGTCTTTGTCCACTCCTATTTTGATGTTGGTTCCCCACATAGTATACTAACTCGAGATTTAATGGAAAATTCTCAAAAGAATGGCCTTCCCTGTAGTACACATAGGAAACTACTTCAAATGGACTTGGTGGCTGAGCAGCAAAATTATTAGTACTATTAGTGGTAAATTGTTTTGACATAGAGGAAATTGACGATACCTGAGTTGATAACGAAATGAGGGCATCAACTTCATGAACTCCGGCTACACATCTTTCTAAAGCTGTTCGATTTGTTGGCCATTGATAGTTATTACTTGCAATCCTCTCGATGATCTCGTAAGCCTCATTATAGGACTTAAACAAAATTACACCATTCGTAGAAGCATCTACCATCAATCTTGTATATGCCTTGAGACCATTATAGAATGTATCCAACTGGATACAATGAGGAATCCCATGATGAGGACACTTACGAAGTAACTCCTTGAATCACTCCTAAGCCTCATACAAAGACTCGTCATCCAATTGTTGGAAAGTTGTGATCTCGTTCCTCAACTTAGCATTTTTGATAGGCGGGAAATACTTAGCCAAAAGTCTTTCTGCTAATTCTTTCCATGTAGCTATTGAACTTGGTGGCAAAGAATTGAGCCATGCTCGTGTTCGATCTCGCAACGTGGATGGAAATAACTTCAACCTCAGTGCGTCTTCAGTCACACTGGCTATCTTGAATGAATCACTCACCTCTATAAAAAATTGAAGGTGGAGATGTGGATCTTCCATGGGCATACCACTGAATTGGCCCACCGTTTGGAGCATTTGAAACATCACTGGTTTCAATTCAAATTGGATTGTGTAATAGCCCGATTTTGGGCCTAGTCGGAACAGTGGTTTTGGGACCACAAATTCGACGAGGAAAATTTTATTTTTATTATATTTTTATGGTCTATAATTTTATGAAATGATTTTCGTTTAAAAATTTTGACGTTTGGGCATTCAATTTAGTCAAAGGGACTAAATTGTAAAAAGTGCAAAAGTTGAGTTCTACAAGTTAGAGTTGTCCAATTGTTATGAAATTTTAAATTGGAGGTCTTATATGGTAATTAGAGCATTGGTTAAGTTGGTGGACAAAAATGGACATGTTTCTAATGTTTTTCATTTAGGGCATTTTGGTCATTTAGTTATTAAAATGAATTAAAAACAAAATTAAAAGCAAATTTTTGTCCATCTTCAACCCCTTGGCCGAAAATTTCATGGAGAAACCATGGATAGGGTTTTTCAAGCTTCTACGCTTGATTGTAAGTCTGTTGTAGCCCCATTTTTAATGATTTTTATGTTTTTTGCAATCCCTATAACAAGATCTGTATATTTCTACCATTTATTTGAGCTAGGGTTGATGTTTTAAAGTTTACCCATGTGTTCCATGTGTGTATTTTGATGTTTAAGGGAGGAATATGAATGTTTTCTGTGTGTTAAACGACTTTTACTAAGTAGTTTTCGGTGTAAAAAGGACTAATTTGTAAAAGTTATAAAATTTGTCATAAAAGTGTGATTTAGTGGAAATTGTGGGCTGCTATAATTGTGAAATGATTCGAATAGGCTTAAAGTACAAAGAAATTGAATAAAAAATTATTCTACAAGCCTAGAGGCAAAAGTGTAAATATGACAAACTTTAGGGGCAAATATGTAATTTTCCATAGTATGATTTTTGGATCACATTGACTAATGTGACTAATAAATAGACTAAATGTGATATTATAGATCAAAGAAAATGAGGTTCAGACCCAGAACGGGGAAAAACGAGAAATTAACGGTTAGGTCCCTTTTTGCCATTTTGGTGTTGAGGTAAGTTTGTATGAAAATAATGCAACATGTTGTTATTATTATAGGTTTAATACTTAAATATTGAATGAAATGTATATGTATATGTATATGTATATGTATATGTATTTGTCTTTATGAAATTGATTCATGATGTCTCAATGACGACTCGACAAAAGTTGGTGTCTTAGAAATCCCGGTTGAACTCTAGGAATAGCTAAGATACGGATGTCACGACATGTGAATATTGAGATCCCGTATAAGACCATATCTGGGATATGGCATCGACATCGAGATGAGATTTCGTGTAAGACCATATCTGGGATATGGCATCAGCATCGATAAGAGATCCCATATAAGACCATATCTAGTATATGGCATCGGTATCGAGATGAGATCCCGTGTAAGACCATATTTGGGATATGGCATCGGCATCGATAAGAGATCCCGTATAAGACCATGTCTGGGACATGGCATCGACATCAGTATGAGATCCCATGTAAGACCATATCTGGAATATGGCATTGGCATTGATATGAGGTCCCGTATAAGACCATGTCTGGGACATAGCATTAGCACCGTTATGAGACTTCGTGTAAGACCGTAGCTGGGCTATTGGCATCGATGTGTGATCCCATGTAAGACCACGTCTGGGACATGGCTTTGGCATCCTATTATGTGTATCATGATTTCGAGTATCCTTTAGTATTCCAAGTAGTTCAACGGGTAATTCAAAAATTATATCAAAGTTGTGATAATGTATTATTACGTTAGAAGTGGTACACGTATGTATGCAAAACTTATGAGAAATGATTTTGGTTTATGATGCACCTTTGGTAAGGATGCAAATAAGTAAGTCATGCTTATGAGATTGAAATTGTGATGACCTTGTGATTATGGGTCTAGGCTTGTGATGTATAAAAAAAACAGTATTTTTACCATGATGGTGAAAATGATTTGTAAAGGTGTTATAAACTTAGTATCATCACTTTACACTAAAACAATTTTTGACAGCAACAGTTTGACTTTGAAAATCCACCAAAAATTGTGAAAATTGAGTTGGAGGTTGAATAAAATATGAAATTAAAGCTTATTGAGTCTAGTTTCAGATAGAGAAATGATGTAAGCAAAAGAATTTAATATTATGAGATATTTGAATTTTTGGGAGACAGGGTCATAGTGATTGTGGGCTCCCCTGTCTTAACTTTGGAAAATCATTAAAAATTGTATGAAAATAATTATCGGTTAAAATTTGTATGACTAAAATTCTTAATGAGCTTATTTTCAAGAGAAACAGACGGAAACATCATCCAAATCCTGTACTAAGAGATAATTAATTTTTAGTAAAGAAAGGTCAAAGCTGTCAAATAACAGAATAGGGGTAACTTTGAAGAATGAACTGTACTTATGTTTTAGGCTTAGGGACTAAATTGAATAAAAGTAAAATTTGAGGGGTAATTTTTTAAAAATGTAAAAAGTGACCAAATTGCATGAAATGAATTGTATTATTATTTAAATTAATAAATTGAAAGAAATCATTAAATTTGATCAAGATCGGGTGGAATGTAACGCCCTAAAAATATTAGGTCTTTATTTCCACATGTTGTGTTGCTTAAGCATGTGCTTTCTCCAATGTTTGAGTGTCTTGAGAGGTGCAGGGGAGGTCCTGTGTTCAAGACTTGGCTTGTACTAATTTTGGTTTTTTATTTGAGTTAAACTTGCCTCTGGTTAGTTGGTCTTTTAAATTTAATTGGGTAGAGTATGGCATAAAAAGCTGGCTAGTGCAGTGGCATGGGGCGTGTGGGGTGTATTTGGGTTTTGAGGTTCAATTCGTGGTGCTCGTAGTGGATTTTATTTTTGTTGCAAGTGGCATGGAGGTGTCCTGGGTTGACCGAAATTGTTAGGAGTTTGAATTAGGCGGTTGAGGAGGGAAATGAGAGATTTAGGGAGTGAATTGAGGAGTGGATCAAAGAGTGGGTGAAGTGGGAGTGCTGGCCGAAAGTCAGATTCTTAATTACCCAAATTCGGTCATATGTTAGGAGTACCAAAATTTTCCAGTTTTTGCTTCTCATTTTTCCTTGTTAGCAATTGTTCTTTTGGTCTTGTTTTTCTCTCTTCTGGTTTTGGGGTTTCTTGGTAGCCGAATTTGAGTGTGTTCATTCGGGAACTGGTCATTTGGTTTTGTTCTTCCACTGAGTTTGTAGCCGACCTCTTTTGTTTCTCTGCACCTTGTGGTTTCTTTTTCTCTTTTGTCTTTGGCCAAACATACTTGCTCCGGTTTAGCTTTAGTCTCGCCTGGTCCTTATTCTTTTCTCCCTCTCTCTGTCGACTCCCCTCGCATGATAGCATTCCCTTCCCTTTCATTTGATTGCTTGGGCCGTATATTTTTTAACTCTTCCACCTGTCATATTGACTCTTGCGATTTTCCTTGGAACTTTTGGTTGGTGTTTAATTCTTCAAAAATCCTATGCCCTATTTCTTTATGATTTATGATTGTTCTAATCCCTTCCTTTTTCTATCATTTATGGCTAGTAGAGTGGGTGTTAGTCTTATCTTTTCGGTGTGAGGGTGCGTCTGGAATAGAAGATTGATTGTGTCTTCTCTTAAATCAGATCCAAGGTGTTGGTAAGTGTTGTTATCTTAACTTCGCTCTATTCACCCCTTTCCCATTCTGCCGAATCCTTAAGCCTCTTTCTATCACTTTCTCTTTTGACCGGCGGTTATTAAGGGAAGTGTCTGCGGTGGTGTTACCTTTTGCGTGACGTTCTTTTGGAGGAGATTGTGAGCCGATTACTCCCTTTCATTCGTGGTTCTATTTTTGGTAAGTGGTCCACAAGTTTTATGTGGTTCATTTTAGGGTGATGTGTAACAAGGTCAAGTTCTAATGCAGATTCTTGACAAAAGAGTGGGTGATCAATAGCTTAAGGGTGGAGTAGACCCTGCTTGTTTAGTCAAGGTAGGTGAATAGTCTGAGAGGGGATTTACGTGTTCAAATGAGGGTGCTAACCCTAACGATTTAAGGAGTAACATTGTATCATTATTTGGATCTAGGTTGGCGTAGTGGAGATTTGCTCACTCATCGCAAAAGGTGTGTAATCACACTACTTCCATCGTTGAACGACAAAAGCTGAAAAACAGTTACCACCATTATCAAGCGGACGTGCGACCACCCGTGTGGTTGTCTAGACGCATAAATGCGAGCATATGACTGTAAAGACCACCACGAGAGATCTCGTGAGTGCAGGTCGCTTTGGACCACGTTGGGCTAAATAGGCCGTGTTGGCCCTACGAGCTCGTTGGCCCTGCACGGGCAAACAGCATGGATGTGTGGGAACTATTGGGCCGGTTGTGTTGAGTACACGGACAATGCCATTATTTGGGTTCAATGGGCCACACGAGCGTGTGGGCTCACATGGGCCGTATGGTAGGCTTGGGCCCATTTGTGCTGTTCAATTGTTAAGGGTTGCACGGGTCACATGAAAGGATTGTGGACCTACTATTGGGTCAGTAAGTGTACCTAAACCCTAATTTTCGAAATGACTATTTTACCCCTATGAGGTAGATGACCAAAATACCCCTAGGTGTTGTTTGACTGTTTGAGCATGCCATTCTTATTGTGTGTACATTTATATTATGTTGCATTGCATGGGGTGGGATATATATATTACTTTGGAGGAAGTGTACTGAAAGGCTATAAGCCTATTACTAGCAACTCTGCTGCAAATACTGTTAGTGTTGAAACCGGTACTTTATTCTGCAGTGTAGGGATGGGTGGGTCGATTTATTCCCCATATGGAGTGTAGGGCTGGACGGAGTGGAGAGTAGAGGATGGTTGGGTAGGATTTCTTTGTGCATTACTGATACTATACTGTAATGGGCTTAGTCCCACACTGATATTACCACTGATATGGGCTTAAGCCCAGACTGTTCAGATACTGTATGTTTGACTGCTCTTTAGCTAGGGATTACACACTGAGTTTCATACTCACCTTTTTCTGCTTAACTGTGCAGGTAATCCTTAGGCGGATCGGTGTTGCGAGGACCTCGGTGATGGCCACACCACTACTTCTGTTTTTTCCTTAATTTGCTATTGGATTTCATTTTGGGTTATGTAATAAGGCCTCTTTAATTTTTTAATTTTAATTCGGGTTTTGGTTACTACGATTTATATCTGTTAAGAACGTAAAATATGGTTTTCCCAAATCAATAACTGTTTTAATGAAACACTACTTTTTCGCAACGCTTTTGAAACGTTTCTGCAACAATAAGAGTTTTAAAAGTATTGATAATTATAAATGAATAACGAATAAGCTAGAATAATTTAAGAACTAACAGAGAGGCTTCTCATTTCCAAATGGGTTTTCATCAAGAACAAGTTTTCAGAAAGCACTTCAATGTGACATCCTAGATTCGGTTATAATGTTTAGGCTGGGTTTGGGGTGTTACATTTAGTGGTATCAGAGCCAGGTTACAAAACTCAGCTTTGGCCTTGGGTTTTTCCTAAAAATGTAAATTTTAAAAGAATTGTTTCACATTGTGGAAAATATCTTGTAGTGTTGTTTTGGAAGGTGTGGTCTACCGAGTTCTCCGATGCCGATTCTGTAAGTCCTATAAAACTACTAATTTAACTGAAATACTGAGACTATCATAGATAATAGACTGTAATGAAACCTTGATTAGGGTACCTAAAACTGTAGTAAGACTTCGATCTGCGAGAACAAACAACTCTGAATTATTGATGTTATTTTTCATAAAGCATTTGTTAACAAACACTGGAACTATAAATTGATGCATAAAACTATTAATACAGATAATACACAAATCGACTATGAGTACTAGAGATACTCGTGGAAAAGGTACCAGGGGCCACGGTAGAGGCCTTGGAGGTACTTAGGTTGGGTCTTCGGCATCGGGTCATATGCCCAACGTTGAGACGAGAGAGGCATCGGCTTCACCGGTGACTGAGACTAGGTCGTATGATCATGCAGCTGGGGATGACGCATTATCCTAAGCTATGCTACGTATTTTAAAGAGGGTCATTGGGCCTATCTCTGCATCTTGTGGGCCGTGGGTGCATGTGAACAACTTAGGTCTAATGAGGCTGAGATCTTTAGGGGTATCACTGGGGTTTCTCCTAATGTGGCTAAATATTGGATAGAGGCCACAGAGAGGATCATGGATGACCTCAACTGCACCCCAGGACAGAAACAGAAATGTGCGATGTCATTGTTGGGAGATGAAGCCTATTAGTGGTGGCTTATTGTAAAAGAGGGTACTCAGCCCGATCGATTAACGTGGGAGTTTTTCAAGAATGCATTTCAAGGGAAGTATGTGGGTGCTAGCTATATGGATGCCTGCAGAAGGGAGTTTCTAAATCTAATCCAGGGGATAAGTCCGTAGCTGAATATGAGGCAAAATTATTGCGATTGAGCCATTATGCGTGAGGCATGGTGGCCACAGAGTATGAGCAGGATGCTCATTTTGAGGATGGCCTTAAGGATAGTTTGTGAGTTTTGATAGCTCCACAGAGAGAGCGAGATTTTACAATTTTAGTAGAGAAGGCAAAGATTGCTGAGGATGTGAAGCGCGCGGAGTGCTAGAATCGTGAGAAGGATAATGGGAGAAACAAAAGGGTTTGGGAGCCCTCAGGTTCAACTATGGGGTCTAAAAAAAAGGCCAGGGTTGATGGGCCTGCTAGAGTTGGGGCCCCTGTTGCCACTTTTGGGTCGCAGCCTTGTACTGTTTATGGGAAGCACCATTAAGGCGAGTGCTGGGTACAGATGAGGGCATGTTTTAGCTGCGGATCTATGGAGCACCGTATTAGAGATTGTCTGTGAAGGCCGAATCAGATGCCAATTTCTAGTAAGGGTACTGTTCAACCACAGAGACGTTTTCAGCAGCCACCGAGAGGTCGTGGTCAGGCCAGAGGTGGAAATGGTATGGGCCATGGTCGTGGAGCACTGGGCAGAGGTGCTGGTCATACTGAGGTGAGGCAGCCGACACTGGTTTATGCTGCACGTTGCTGAGAGGACAGAGACACCCTAGATGTTATTACGAGTATGTTTTTATTCACCATGTACCTTACACTGCATTGATTGATGTTGGTTCTACGCACTCTTATATAGCATGCACTGTGTCTAAGACTTTGGGTGTGGTATGTGGAAACACTACAAGTGAGGTTACTGTGTTAAGTCCATTAGGGTAGTCAGTGCGAGCGAACAAATTATTTAAAGAGGTACCCTTGGAGGTTCAAGGAAAAATCTTTTTAGCTGACTTGATGGAACTTCCTTTTGGGGAATTCGACGTAATATTGGGCATGGACTGGTTGGTTAAGCATCAGGCAAATTTAGACTGTGCTACAAAGTGGATGATTCTGAGAACTGAAGAGCGGGATGAGGTAATTGTGGTTGGGGAGCTTCAGAATTATCTTTTGAATGTGATTTCTACACTTAGAGTTGAGAAGTTGGTTCGTAAGGGTTGCGAGGCATATTTAGTCTATGTTAGTGCTTCTGGGACTAAAGATGCATCTATTAAAGATATCAGAATGGTTAAGGACTTTTATGATGTTTTTCCCAAAGAGTTACTAGGGTTACCTCCTAATCTTGAAGTTGAGTTTCGGATAGAGGTTATGCCTGGTATAGCTCCAGTGTCTATCGCCCCTTATAGAATGGCGCCGAAGGAGCTTATAGAGCTTAAGGCTCAAATTTAGGAGTTGCTGGATCGGGGGTTCATCCGCCCAAGTGTGTCTCCATGAGGAGCACCGGTGTTGTTTGTGAGGAAAAATGATAGAACCATGCGCATGTGCATCGACTATCGGCAGCTGAATAAATTGACTATTAAGTATAAGTACCTCTTACCAAGGATTGACGATCTATCCGACCAATTTCGAGGAGCTTCAGTCTTCTCTAAAATAGATCTTCGATCGGGGTACCATCAACTGAGGGTTAAGGAGACTGATGTATACAAGACAACATTTAGGACTCGTTACGGTCATTACGAGTTTTTAGTGATGCCGTTTGGGTTGACGAATGCACCAGTAGCTTTTATGGATTTGATGAACCGAGTGTTCCAGCCCTATTTGGATCGGTTCATTGTGGTGTTTATAGATGACATTCTGGTGTATTCAAAGACTGGGGAGGAACATGATGCACATCTTCGGGTTGTTCTAGAGATTTTGAGGGAAAAGCAACTGTATGCTAAATTCAGAAAGTGTGAATTCTGGCTACATGAGGTAACTTTTCTGGGTCACGTGGTGTCTACTGAGGGAATTAGGGTTGACCCCCAAAAAATAGAAGCGGTTTTGGATTGGAAGCAATATAAGTCGGTATCTAAGATTCGAAGCTTTCTAGGTCTGGCAAGGTATTATAGATGGTTTGTTAAGGGTTTTCGTTGATTGCTGTGCCTCTAACTAAGTTGTTGCGTAAAGGGGTACCATTTAAGTGGATTGATAAACAACAGGGAAGTTTTGAGAAACTCAAGAAGGTTCTAATTGAGGCCCCTGTCCTAATACAACCAGAATCTGGGAAGGAGTTCATTATCTACAGTGATGCAACACTTTTTGGTTTGGGATGCGTGTTGATGCAGGAGGGTACGGTAGTGGCTTGTGTATCTCGTCAACTTAAGACGCATGAGGCGAACTATCCGACACATGACTTGGAGTTGGCTGCGGTGGTATTCACATTGAAGATTTGGAGGCATTACCTGTATGGTGAGAGGTGTATCATCTACACGGATCACAAGAGCCTCAAGTATCTCCCCACTCAGAAGGAGTTAAACCTTAGGCAACGTAGATGGATTGAGTTGCTTAAGGATTATGACTATTCGATCGAATACCAACTTGGCAAGGCTAATGTGGTAGCCGATGCATTGAGCTGTAGGGTTGTTACTGACTTGAGGGCGATGTTTTCCTATCTCAGTTTGTTCGACGATGGTAGTCTACTGGCTGAGCTTCAAGTTAAACTGAGTTGGATTGAGCAAATTAAAGTTAAGCAGTTGGAGGATGAGTCACCGGGTTTGCGGTTCTGACAGATAGAGGATGGGGAGACCTCAGATTTTGGGCTGAATAGTAAAGGAGTACAATGTTTCCGTGGGAGAGTCTGTGTACCAAAAGATGTTGATTTGAGGTAGTCTATACTGCAAGAGGCGCATAGTAGTCCTTATGCTATGCATCCTGGCGGGAATAAGATGTACCGGGACCTTCGAGAATTGTATTAGTGGTCAGGACTTAAGTGGGAAGTTACTGAGTTTGTGAGTAAGTGCCTGACTTGTCAGCAGGTTAAGGTGGAGCACCAGTTGCCTTCAGGGTTGCTTCAACCCGTTAAGATTCTGTTGTAGAAGTGGTAGAGAGTGACTATTGATTTTGTTAGTGAGCTGCCTTTAACGCCTATTAAAAAGGATTCTGAATGGGTAATCGTAGATTGATTGACGAAATCTGCCCACTTCATACCTTTCTGTACTGATTACTCGCTTCAGAAGCTGGCTAAGCTGTATGTGTTCGAAATTGTAAGACTGCATGGGGTACCAGTTTCCATCATATTTGATCGAGATCTCCGCTTTACGTCTCGATTCTGGAAGAAGTTTCACGAGGCATCGGGTACAAGGTTGGACTTCAGTATTGCGTTCCATCCTCAGACAGACGGTTAGTCAGCGAGGGTGATTCAGATACTGGAGGACATGTTAAGAAGTTGTGTGATTGAGTTCTGGGGCAGTTGGGAGGATTACTTACCATTGGCAGAGTTTGCATACAACAACAGTTACTAGTCCAGCATTCAGATGGCACCTTACGGGGAATTATATGGTCGTAGGTGTCGCACTCCTTCGTGTTGGATTGAGTTAGGTGTGCGGTGTTTGCTGGGTCCTGAATTGATTTCTAATATTAAAGATAAAGTTAGACTAATTCGGGACCAACTGAAGGCGGCATTCGACAGACAGAATTCATATGCAGATCTGAAGCGTAAGGAAATTGAGTACTGTGTGGGGGATTTGGTATTTCTTATGGTGTCGCTGTGGAAGAAAGTATTGAGGTTTGCTCGAAAGGGCAAGTTAAGCCCTAGATTCATTGGGCCTTATCGTATATTGAAGCGTGTGGGAAAGGTTGCCTATCAGCTTGAGTTACCTCTAGAGTTGGATCAGATTCATGATGTGTTCCATGTCTCTATGCTGAGGCGATATCGCTCTGATCCCACGCATATTGTCTCGATTGAGGAGATTAAGGTTAGACCAAACCTGACTTTTGAGGAGGAACCGATTCAGATTTTAGACTGTGATGTTAAAGTTTTGAGAAGGAAGTTAGTTCCTTTAGTTAAGGTGCTATGGCGTAATCACAATTTTGAGGAAGTTACTTAGGAACCTGAGGAGGGGATGCGACAGCAGTACCCTCACCTATTTTGATCAGGTAAATTTTGAGGCCGAAATTTCTTTTAAGGGGTAGAGTTGTAATGCCCCAAAAATATTAGGTTTTTTTTTCCGCATGTTGTGTTGCTTAAGCATGTGCTTTCTCCAATGGTTGAGTGTCTTGAGAGGTGCTGGGGAGGTCCTGTGTTCAAGCCTTGGCTTGTAATAATTTTGGTTTTTTGTTTGAGTTAAACCTGCCTCTAGTTAGTTGGTCTTTTAAATTTAATTGAGTAAAGTATGGCATAAAGAGCTGGCTAGTGTAGTGGCATGGGGCGTGTAGAGTGTATTTGGGGTTTGAGGTTCGAGTCGTGGTGTTCGCAGTGGATTTTATTTTTGTTACAAGTGGCATGGAGGTGTCCTAGGTTGACTAGAATTGTTAGGAGTTTGAATTGGGCGGTTGAGGAGGAAGAGGAGAGATTTAGGGAGTGAATTGAGGAGTGGATCAAGGAGTGGGTGAAGTGGGAGTGTTGTCTGAAAGTGGGATTCCTAATTAGGCAAATTTAGTCATATGCTAGGAGTGCCGAAATTTGCAAGTTTTTGCTTCTCATTTTTCCTTATTAGCAATTGTTCTTTTGGTCTTGTTTTTCTCTCTTTTGGTTTTGGGGTTTCTTGGTAGCCAAATTTGAGTGTGTTCGTTTGGGAACTGGTCCTTATTCTTTTCTCCCTCTCTATGTTGACTCCCCTACCACGATAGCATTCCCTTCCCTTTCATTTGATTGCTTGGGCCGTATATTGCTCAACTCTTCCACCTGTCATATCGACTCTTGCAGTTTTCCTTGAAAATTTTGGTTGGTGTTTGATTCTTCACAAATCCTACGCCCTATTTTTTTATGATTTATGATTGTTCTAATCCCTTCCTTTTTCTATCGTTTATGGCTAGTAGAGTGGGTGTTAGTCTTATCTCTTCGGTGTGAGGGTGCGTCTGGAATAAAAGATCTATTGTGTCTTCTCTTGAATCGGATCCAAGGTGTTGGTAAGTGTTGTTATCTTAACTTTGTTCTATTTGCCCCTTTCCTATTCTACCAATCCTTAAGCCTCTTTCTAACACTTTCTCTTTTGACCGGCGGTTGTTAAAGGAAGCGTCTGCGATGGTGTTACCTTTTTCATGACGTTCTTTTGGAGGAGGTTGTGAGCCGATTGCTCCCTTTCATTTGTGGTTCTGTTTTTGGTAAGTGGTTCACAAGTTTTATGTGGTTCATTTTAGGGTGATGCGTAACAAGGTCAAGTTCTAATGCAGATTCTTGACAAAGAGTGGGTGATCAATAGCTTAAGGGTGGAGTAGACCCTGCTTGTTTAGTCAAGGTAAGTGGATAGTCCGATAGGGGATTTAAGTGTTCAAATAAGGGTGTTAACCCTAAAAATTTGAGGACTAACATCGATCATTATTTGGATCTAGGTTGGTGTGGTGGATATTTGCTCACTCATCGCAAAAGGTGTGTAATCACACTGTTTCCATCATTGAATGACAAAAGTCAGAAAATGGTTACCACCGTTATCACGAGGGCGTGCGACCACCCGTATGGTTTTCTAGAAGCATAAATTTGAGCATATGACTGTAGAGACCACCACGAGCGATCTCATGAGTACAGGTCACTTTGGGCCACGTTGGGCTAGAATGGGCTGTGTGGGTTCCACAGGCTCGTAGGCCCCACACGAATGTATGGGAACTATTGGGTCGACCATGTTGAGTACACGACCATGGCCATTATTTGGGCTCAATGGGCCACATGAGCGTGTGGGCTCACATGGACCGTATGGTGGGCTTGGGCTCATTTGTACTGTTCAACTGTTAAGGGTTGCATGGGTCGTACGAGACGACTCTGGACCTGCTGTTGGGTCAGTAAGTGTACCTAAACCCTAATTTTCAAAATGACTATTTTACCCCTACGAGGTAGATGACCAAAGTACCCTTAGGTGATGTATGACTGTTTGAGCATGCCATTCTTTTTGTATGTACATTTATATTATGTTGCATTGTATGGGGTGGGATATATATATTGCTTTGGAGGAAGTGTACTGAAAGGCTATAAGCCTATTACTGGCAGCTCTGCTGCAAATACTGTTAGTGCCGAAATTGATACTTTATTCTGCAGTGTAGGGATGGGTGGGTCGATTTATTCCCCACATGGAGTGTAGGGCTGGACGGAGTGGAGAGTAGAGGATGGTTGGGCAGGATTTCTTTGTGCATTACAGATACTATACTGTAATGGGCTAAGGCCCATACTGATATTACCACTGATTTGGGCTTAAGCCCAGACTGTTCAGATATTGTATGTTTGACTGCTCTTTAGCTAGGGATTACACATTGAGTTTCATACTCACCCTTTTCTGCTTAACTGTGCAGGTAATCCTTAGGCGGATCGGTGTTACGAGGACCTCGATGATGGCCACACCACTGCTTCTATTTTCCTTAATTTGCTATTGGATTTCATTCTGGGTTATTGTATGTGACAGCCCTAATTTGACCCTAGTTGAAAAGTGGTTTCGGGACCACAAAACTGAGTCATAAAAATAATTAACTGTTAAATTCTGTGTTTATTATATGTGTAAATGCATGTGTGAAAGTTTCATGCTTTAATCTGGTCATTTGTATGTGAAATTTATAAGATATTACTCATGTGATAAAACTTGAAAGTGTGATAGGTAAATTTTAAAGTACCAAATAATGCATGAAATGGTGACATGAGGGATTTGCATGTCAAATGAACCAATTTTGTTTAGTGGCCTGCCATAAATGATGGTTGATGTATAATATATGTTTTATTTTAGTATTATAATAAGTGATGGCTTTATTTTTGAAATAAATTAATTAGTTAAACAATAAAAGATGACAAAAAAAAATGGATGTTCATCTTTTATCTTGATTGCCGAAATTGGGGAAAGAAAATATTGAAGAAAGAAAAGGGGGAAGACTTTCGGTCATTTGAAGGCTTAAGAAGCTCAAGAGTATAGAGGGGCAAATTCGGAAGGGAAAAGAGAAAGTAATTGAATAGCTATTGTAATCGTTCGGCAACATTCAAGGTAAGTTCTTAAGTGTTTAAGCTTGATTCCTTTTTATATGCCCAAGAGTTAAATTAATATGGAAAAGGGAATGTAAATTTTATTTAGTTAATGTGCCGAATATGTAATGATTTAAGGCTATAAGCCGGTTATGGCTATTATGCTTAAGTTAAATTGGATTTGGAAATTTGATGCACTAAATGAGTGTTACAATGAATAAAGCGTGTTGTATATGTGTTTGGTGGAGATATCACGATTTGTGATTATTAAATACCTAAAGGAAACCATGATGTGTATAAAATTATTATTATTAGTCCTTTGTGGTAGCGAATATGGCTTGGCACTAAAGTGATTAAATGTGAACTTCGATGAGGTAAACTATTAAAAGTGTGGTGCTATAAGACTATGGGCTAATACGATATGTGGATTCGTTCAAGTAAAGTAAAATATTAAGGTATGTGATATGTACTTATGCATGTTAAATCGATTGGAATTGAATCATGAATGTGAATTGCGAAGCATAGGTAAAAATGCCTATGACATATATGTGAGTAAGGGTAAAACCATTGTAAATTATCGATAAGGATGGGCTATGTGCGGAACCATCTTATAATTGCTAATTTGAAAGGTTGTGTGTGAATCAGTGAGCAATATGTATATATTAGATGAATCGTGACCTTTTGGTTCTACTTGAATTAAGTTGTGCGATAAATAATTTATGTATATGACTTATAGTCGAATGGTCACTATGGGTTAAGTTTGAATGGTGAAATGGATATGTGATATTTATGAATGACCTTTGAACCGAAATGTAAACGATGGTGTTCATATGGAGCTTATACCCGAATGTTACAAATGACTACGAATGTGATATGTTGAATGAGATGTATTAATATATGATTAAATATGCATGATATTTGATGTGTATTCGGGTTAAATCCATGAGCTTCGTCTTGGTATTATATCCGGGATAAATCCCGCGAGCCTAGTCTTTGGTATTATATTCGCCTTCGTGCCTAGCAAGCTTAGTGCCTATGATGTGTATTCGACTTCGTGCCTAGCGAGCTTAGTGCTTGGTGATGTGTATTCAGCCTTCGTGCCTAGCGAGCTTCGTCTTGGTGATGTGTATTCGCCTTTCCGTGCCTAGCGGCGTAATGCCCGTGAAATGATATGTTATGTGAATTGTGTTCCTTGTAAGATAAGGGTTTAGCGAATGTTAAAGATGAAATGATAGTGTATTGTATCATGCTTATATGGCCTAATGGCAAGTATAACATGTTGGTAAAAATGCAATATGCTTTTATAATCGAATGATAAGTTTGAAATGAACGTGAGTGAAATGTTATGCATAAGCTATCAAATGCTAAGTGTGAAAATGAGATGAAAAAAACGTGTTTGAGATGTATAATTATATACGTTCGAATGATGCTAGTACTTAATTGATATGAATATGTTATATGGAACTTGTTGACTTGAATATTCGGGCCTTTGAGCTTAGCAAACTATAATGCCGGTGAGATACTATTCGGGTCTTCGAGCCTAGCAGGCTATAATACCGGTGAACTGATATCGGGCCTCGAGCCTAACAGGCGAAATGCCGGTGATTTGAGAAAAGTCTATGACTAAGGTACCTCATGTTAGGTTGACAAATGAATACATTCAGTACGTTAAGTGGGCCAGGTACGCATTATGTACTCATATGTGAGTTTGATCTGCAATGAATCATAAGCGTGCATTGTGATACATCGTGAATAAATGTTATAACGATATCTATGATCATGATACACCGGGTCGAGGTGTGAGCGTATGTAGAAGTATTGATTTAATTATGTTATACTGAATTGATTAAGTGTGATAAGAATCTGAGCGTGCATTATGTGTTTGTGTGTATTCGCCGGATGGCAATATACCTAGAATATGGCCACTTAAGAAATTGAATAATCAAGTATAATTGCGTTTATTTGTTTGCATTGCTTAAGACTTACTAAGCTTATGAAAGCTTACTCGTTGTTACATTCCTCTGTTTTATAGATTGTTGACTTGATTACTGCTTTCGGGTTGGAGTTCACGGGAGATATTATCACCTTTGTCGAGCTCACGCTATTGGTGTAAGTAAATCCTAGTATTTCGAGTCTATGGCATGTATAGGGTTTTAATGTTGAGTATGTGATATTATAATTTAGCCAAAGGTGTTGGCTAGTGATGTCTTGGGCCTCGTAAGCCCATATATGGGACAGGTTGCATGTGAAAAGAAAAGTTTTAAATTGATTGAAATTTTTCGGCACTGTTTTTGTGTGATTGACTGAGTTTAAGTCGGACAACACCTCGAACCCTGTTCCAGCGAGGGATACGGGCGAGAGGTGTTACAAATAACACCCCCTTACCCGAGACCGCCGCCAGAGTCGAGCATGAGATATTACTAAACTTATTTTAGCATTTAAACAAGTTCAAACAATTCTCGTAGTAAACTGTCCATCTGCGTCACAATTGCTAAAAAAATCATATCTCGAGTTACGAAACTCAAAATCAAATTTTGTAAATTTTTCCTGAAACTAGTCTCATATATCTACTTACTAATTTTTTTTTTTATAATTTTTGGTAGGTCCAATTAGTACAGTTTATTAGTTAATGTCTCCCCTGTTTCAGGGTTCAGCTACTCTGACTCCTGTGCACTACGAATCTAATTTCCTCTTGTACAGAGATCCAATGACCATGTCGTTTGTTTCTCTTAAAAATAGACTCAATAAGGAATCCATACATATAAAGTGTGAGTCCTAATTATTTTTACACAATTTATGATGAATTTTTAAAGTTAGTACAGGGAATCCAGAAATCGCTCTGACCCTGTTTCACCAAAACGTAAATATCTCATAAAATACAACTCTTTTACCTATTTTTTTTCTTTCAAATAAGATTCAATTCCATATTTTATTCATCATCTAATTTTATCTCTAATATTTTTAGTGATTTTTCAAACTCAAGTCCTTTCTTCTTTGTGTGATTACATTTTATAGCCAATTTCACCATTTTATGGATTTCCATAGATTAGTTAGCACATAAAGCATATGTGTTATCAAATATAATCTTGATTAGCCACTCCAATAGCTAATCATTCTCAAACATTTCCATGCCATCCATGAGCCATATCATAAGATTATATACACGAAATGATTATAATGCTATACATGCCATATTCCCAAAATATACAAGTCATTATACTGAAATAGTTTGTTGATAGTGTGAGCGCGCTTCCGACCGTTCCCGATCTCCTAGCCGGCTTGAAGAAACTACAAAGAATAGAGAGGAGGGAGTAAGCATAATTGCTTAGTAAGTTCACATGTAAATAGCAAGTAACATAACCATGCAATAATACGAAATCCATATTTGCATAATATCACCAAAGCATTCATATCATATTTCTCATTCATGATCCTACCATATTATTGCTATATTGAAGTCTCAACCTGAGGGTTAAGTACATACCTGTACAAATTTTCTCATTCACCATACTTACCAACATGTCACATTCATTTTAGGTACTCACCTTATCCACTTAAGATTTACCCGTTGAACACATCGAAATATGATTCGAATACACGGATTTCATGCACATAAGTGCCATGTGCCATACCCGTAGCTAGACAAACTCAATAGCCTGCCGAAATTATGTAGCCAAGCTACCATGTAACCCGCCCATAAGTGAACTCGGACTCAACTCAATGAGCTCGGGTGTTCGCATCCATAAGTGAACTCAGACTCAACTCAATGAGTTCGGATGCCTAGTTACATCTCATGAACTCGGACCCAACTCAACGAGCTCGGAACTCAAATATCTTAGTGACATGTCACTTGTATTCTAATCTATTCCCAAGGTTCAAACGGGCTTTTTCCTCGATCACACATCTTTGCCGTCTTCCAAGGAATATCGAAACTAATACTCTGTAGCAATTCATATTTAACAAGTAGCACACATAATTTGCATATTACTCAATAACAACCACAAAGCATAATATTTCATGATATTAATCATCATATCATATAAATAAAATAAAATTACTTAAAATGACAATTATGTTACTACATTTACACATGAACTTACCTCGGTACAAAATAAAGAAATTTTGCAATTTAGTCCACAATCTTTTCCTTTCCCCGATCAAGGTCAATTCCACGTCTTTCTTGGTCTAAAATAACACATTTAGCTGATTTAGTACTCACATTTATCAAAATAGTCCTTAACTCTAACTTTGGAAAAATTACAATTTTGCCCCTAAACTTTTGCATATTTACTTTTTGCCCCAAATCTCAAAAATTAAATTTTTTTCAAAAATTTTTATGTTTTATGACACGCTGATCATTTTTCTCTTCTATGGCAACATCAAATTCTCACTCTAACATGTAGTTATAAACATTAGGTATTTTTACCAATTATGTCATTTTACTCGTTTTCATGTAAAATCGTTTAGAAAAAGTTGTTTAACACAATTTAAAACTTCATATTCTACCATAAAACATCAAAATAAACACATTTTACCTATGGGTATTTTTCCAAATATAAACCCTAGGTTAAATTATTGCTAGAATAAGCTAAATCAAGTTACTAGGACTCCAAAAACATAAAGTACATTAAAAACAAGGCTTGGAATCACTTACTATGGAGCTTGGAAGCTTGAAACAAACCCTAGCTATGGAGAACCCTTGAAATTTCATCCTAATGAAGAAGATGGACATATTTTGCCATCCTTTTCCTTTTTTTAATCTTTTAATTACCAAATGACTAAAATACTCATCATTAAAAAACTTTGGTTATTTCTACCTATGTATGTCCATTTTTGTCCATGAAAACCTAATGGTATAATTACCATTTAAGGACCTCTACTTGAATGATGCTCTTCAATTAAATCCTTTAACATCTAAAACTCATATTTATCAACTTTTGCAATTAAGTCCTAATAGGCAAATTAGACATGCAATTCATGAAATTTTCTATCGATATTCTAACAGATGCATCTAATCACTCAATAAATTATAAAAATTAATCGGAATAAATTTTTCTCCTTCAGAATTGTGGTTTTGAAACCACTATTCTGTTTAGGCCCTAATTTAGGATATCAAAGTTATGTAATAAGGCCTCTTTAATTCTCTTATTTTAATTCGGGTTTTGGTTACTACGATTTATATCCATTAAGAACATAAAATATAGTTTTCCCAAATCGATAACTGTTTTAAAGAAACATTATGTTTTCGCAACGCTTTTGAAACGCTTCCGCAACAATAAGAGTTTTAAAAGTATTGATAATTATAAATGAATAACGATAAGCTAGAATAATTTGAGAACTAACAAAGAGGCTTCTTATTTCTAAACGGGTTTTCATCAAGAACAAGTTTTCGAAAAGCACTTCAATGTGACATCGTAAATTCAGCCATAACGTCTAGGCGGGGTTTGGGGTGTTACATGGAAAATAGAGTAACATAGAAAATTTCTAAAATGCCCCTAAATCTTTGTGTTTCTGCAATTTAGCAAGGTAAGTTTGTTTAACTAAATTGTGTTTATTTATATGTTTGAATTGAATGTTGTATGTGTGAATTGTGTAAATATTATTAATATGAAATAAATTACATGCTCAACAAAGCTAGATAAATGTTAAGTTCTGTTTGAATAGTGAAATTTGATGGATACATAATTTCCCATGTTGATTGTGGTCTTGCATATGTTGCAGAAACATTATAGCTCGGATGAGCATCTTGTTATAAACCCTCTCGAGCTTCCTGTTATATGGTTCCTACGAGCATCCTGATCGGTAGTGATCCTGCATGTGTTGAGGACTACCGCAGCTCTTTGTGAGTGTCCTATTACTTGATCGGTTGTGATCCTGCATATTTTACGGACACAAACACAACTCTTTATGAGCGTCCTGATATAGGCTCTTATGAGCTTCTTGATATAGCTCGCTTGAACTTCCTATTCAATGGCTATCCAGAGCTCCCTAATATTAACCCTTCGGAGTTACCTATTGGAACGATAGAAATGTGCAAGTGTACACAATCGCAACAAGTAATAAAGTGACAAGCAAATGTCGAGTTATCATACCCACAGGGACTATAAAAAAATTATTTATGAAATTAATTGTAAAACACATTGGCGAGGTAAAAATAATTTGGTTTTAAAAGATGGTCAAAAACTGTTTTAAAAAACTAAGTAAATAATTAAAAAAAAAACAAAGGAGTTCTAATGCACTATTTCAAATAAGATTTAATCAAGGTAACATTGCTGGATTAATTATATTTCTTAAACTCAGAATTATTAAACTCATGTTTACACTGTTACGAATAAATTCACAGCAACTCGGTAATTTGCTAACTTATGAACAAACTTACACACAAAAATCCATTCATCTCTTGACATATCCCTATGTCAATTCAACCGACTAAATAGATTCTAGTAAGCAAACATGTTATTGCACATACATACTCATTAAACTGAACTAATCTCTTGCATATCCCTATGTCAATTCAAATGATTAATTAAATCTAATCAGCATATAAAAGACTATGTGAGGTAACAAGGCATCCCTACCTTGAAATAGTTTAATCACAATAATCTTGCAAGTTATGCAAGGCAATAATATCGCCAGCTACATTGCTAATTTAAACTTCAGCTACCTTAGAAGAATAAACATGCACTGATTAAGTACTATGTAAATTAATTACAATTGCAATCTGTTTAAATAATTAATTCATGAGATACATGACAGTCCTAACACAAGAATAACTTAGGCATGATTTTACTTGACCAAACAATTTACCGAGGCCTATAACAACATAAACATCATTTTAACAATTCAAGCAGGAAAAATATAATCAACCCAACAAAAACTTAATTTAAGATAAATTGATTAAAATAACCATTTCGATAGCATAAATATTCATAAGCATGTTCATCAAAACAACAATAAAACTTAAATAGATAGGGAACAAGAAGCAAATCTGGTGTTTCTCCTTGGCTTAACTAGTTGCTCCATTCTTCGTTCTTCTTTGCCGTCGGCTATTAAGGTGGCTTATGAACACCTAATTGCAGATCCAATATGGCTGATGAGAGCCTCTTTCCCAAGAGAAGAAATCGACACTTGAACAATAAGGGAAATGGGATGGAAAAAATGAGAGAAAAAGTGAGAGAGGAGAAGAGAGAATGAGAGAATCTTGTGGAATGAGGGATGGATGAGGGATCAGCAAGGGGTAGCTTTTATAGCTGAGTATGGCAGATAAAAATAGCAAAAACAATAAGCCTAAGAGACCTCCCTTGTCCGTCCACACACTTGGCAAAGTTAAGAGTTTCAACTTTGCTATTTTAAGCTTGGGGCAATTTCATAAAGCCACAATTAAAGGAGGGGTTTGAATGCATTTTGATAGTTCTTCAAGGGCCTTTTTGCAAGCATATTTAATCAGATAAAATGATGATTTCGGTCAGCATATGGACGGTTCTGGGCTGCCCAATTAGTGGCTAGTTCAGTTCACTCAATATGGTTCGACCAGTGCGGTTCAACTGGACCCTTTCTCCATAATTAATTAAAAATAATTTATTTAACCCAAATTAAATGGGGAATAAATTAAAATTAATTAAATTATGAATTAATACACATTTTTGGACCATCTTAGGCTGGAAATTAATGTGCCTCGAAACTTCAAATTGCTTCTCGGTTTTGTGCTTTTAGTAGTGTCAGCCGAGCCAATTTTCTCCCTTTGCGCGAATCTATCGAAAATAGTCAAAATTAATCAAAATTAAGTATAAAATTAACTAAATTCACCATGTTTATATTTTTAACACATTTTAATTATTTTATAATATTTAATTATTTTTCAACAAGAATTTACCCGGATTTGCATGACTTTAAGTAAAGTTAGGTATGAAAAAGTATATAAATTTTTGTGTTTCCACACCCCCAAACTTAATTCATTGCTCGTCCCGAGTAATGCACAAATTTTGAAAAGAATCTATTGGAAACACCTTTGAAAAAAATCCTTCAGAACAACATTTTTCCCAAAATTATGAATGCAAAATACTTATGCTCAAAGATAAGAAATCTGATAGTTATGCTACTTAAGTATACATATTGTTCAAATTAAATTCAACAACTTATTATAATAGCAAAATTTAGACTAAACGCTTTTGTAACAAAGACATGTTAACCCTTACCAATTTGATTTTTATTCCTTTATTCAAGACTAAGCTGCAATCACTAAGCTTAACTTATGTCTTCATATGTTGATCGTAGCAATTTCTCTCCACTAATGTAGGTAGCATGAGAAATTTGAATCAATAGGTCTTTATCAAGGTTGTATCGTGGCTAGGCTAAGGGTAGGTGAAAGATAGATAAATTTTGGTTTAAAAACCCTAGACTCAGCGTCAATCAAACCTTCGGAGTTTTTACCTTCGATACACCAACTTGACTTTCATATGCTCTTTTTTGTACATCTTTTTCAAATACATGTGCTCTCTTTTCTTTTATTTTCTTTTCTTTAACACGAGCACTTACTTTGTGTACTGCAATTCTCAAGCAATTGATACTTCTTTTCAACTCCCCCAAACTTATTTTCAAAGTACATTTGAATATTACTGAGTCTAGCGTTTGGGACAATTTCAAGATCATTAAGCGAAAAGTAATGGCTTAATTATTTCGAGGGTCGAAATAAAATTAGGCCATATAGTCTCAAAGTTGGGTTTCAAAGGATAAAATTTTACCACGGTGGGCTTGAAAGCCTCAAACGGTCTAAACAATAGTTTCCTAAATCATTTCCAACGTTCCATGCTCCCTAGGATTTCGCCTCAAGAAACTACTAAGTCAATTCTAAAGACTTAAACTTTCATGCATACCTAACTCTCCTAAAGAACTAAAAATTTTATGGTATGCATTTGCATGCTTTATTAAAAATACATTCATGTCATTATTAAGCTAACATAATAATTTATTGAAATAATGGAACTTTATTCATACTCAAATTGAGCATACTTAAAAAAATTCAAATTTTTGAACAAAATATTTCCTAATCATAATTAAAAGAAAAATTTTATTTTGAGTGGAAATAATTCAAATTTCTGGTCCCCCCAACTTAAAATGAACAATGTCCTCATTGTTTAAAGTGAACAAATACTATACAACAGGTAGGTTTTTAGAAAAGAGGAGGTGAGTCAATTTGACTACTTAAGTACCAATCTCTTTCTAAATCCAATCCTAGACATGTATATATCTATTGTCACACTTTATACTTTGTTACTTGCTCACATTTTATTAGTGATTTTCCTCTCTTGTTTTATTATGCAAAAAAAAAAAAAAGATACCTGATTAATCTTAATCCTAAAAATAGTCTAAGAACAAAAATAAAGTAAAGTCAAGATCCCCCCTTTATTTATTTGCAGACCCTTCCGAATGTGACTCATCTTTTGCTCCATCATTATCGCCTTTGCATGAATCACTTCGCTACTTCTTTGATAATAGACTCCATGGTTCAAATATGAAATCTGGAAACTCAAGCACAAAAATAAATGGGTCATTGTATATTTTCTTAAAAGCATTTCTCATCGAGTCATCCCTTATTTTTGAGTATCTCCATTAGGCTTGTTGTTGCCATTGCATATATTGCATTAAGTCCATCAATTTTGATAGCTCATCTCGAAGGTCTAGGCTAGGTGGTTGAGCTCTAAACATTGAAGTTTCAGTATCAGGTTCAGCTTCTGGATCCACTGATTCTACTTTATCAGGGACTTGAAATGATTGCATCGTGGGATCTTCTTCTTCATCAGGGTCCTCTGGTTACTCACTTACTTCAACTCGTTTCTGTAGAACTGAGTCTCCAGCTACTCAGTAAAGGTCTCAATCCATGATTGTGCCTTGGCTATACCCTGTCTTTCTTACATTCGCAAGAATTTCAGCTTTCAAGGATAAAATTGTTATTGTAAAGGGGAAGTGAGTAGGGCCAGAGCGCTTAACGGCACAATTCCGTATTTCTCTCAAGATGATCTTCCCCACATCAATGGTCTTTCCAGTTAAGATCGAGTACAATAAGACCATTCGTTCTAATGAGATTGTAGTCCCATGTGACCTAGGCATAAGGCTGAATCAGATGAAGTAAAACCATACCTTCGCGAGTGGCGTCAAATATTCTCCTCGACAAGTGTGGATTCCTTGTTTTGACTCAATCCGTATAGAACCCTGAACTATCAGTTCCTCGAGAATTTCTTGCAAATTTTTAGGCTTGATATTGCTCATCAATGTGGAATATTCATCGTTTTTGAAATCTGGTAATTCAAAGAACTCATTAAAAGCATTTGAATTTATCGGTACCTTGATACCGCGAACTGGGACTTCTGTCATCTTGCTTGAAGTTAAATTTGCATAGAACTCACGAACTAGCTCCTCATCCACAGTAGGTCTCTTTTCACAAAACAACTCCCAATTGAGGGTTTCAGCAACTTGACGAATACTTGCCATAAAGTCTCTATAGTTGCTTTCCTTTAATGTAAAGCCTTTTTCTGAATGCATCTGTTGATTTTTGAAGATACTTTCGTATCTCACTCTGGCTTCTTCATAGTGGAATTTGTTTTGTGTTTCATCAATTTGAGTGGAAGCACGAGTTCTCTTGCGAGGCATAATTAACCTGATCATAAGATGGGAAAAATTATTTTTCTCAAAAAATTAATTTATAAAAATTAATAATTCAATAAACTGAACAATTAAATAACTGAATAAAATTAAAAGTTTGAGAGAAAAATTGGTCTCACCACCTTTTGAAAATAAGAATAATAATAATGAAGGAAAAGATGGCAATTTAAAAGGACGGTTAGAGGGTTTGTGGCTTAGGATGGATGAATAAAGAATGCCGCACAAGCAGCTAAGGTGTTCGGGCGGGTGCGTGTGGGGGCAGTGATGCGCAATAGGGCTAGAAGCAGGCAGCAACACGGGCACTCGGCAGTAGGTAGCAATTGGGTGCGTGCAGGACGGTGCGGAAGGCATGTATAGCGCGCGAGATGAAGGCCTAGCTCGAGCTAAGGCTGGTGCAGCAATCGGCAATGCGAGCGTGGTGTGCGCGAGATGGGCGTCATGATGGAGCTGGCGTGTCTTGCCCATTCTTTGGTCTTCTTGTGGCTAGGGGTTTCGGCACTTTGGTGTTTTAGTGCTTTGGGTTTTGAGTGATAGATGAATAGAAAGATGGGTGGAATTTATATAGGGAACAATAGGAATTAGAGTAGAATTCTTAAAATAATTAATAAAAATTCTAAGTTCTAATCCTATACAAAGATTACAACAATTAATAATTAGATATATGCATATTAAATTATTAATTGCTATTTAATTTATTTAAACAAAGATAAGATATGAAAAATTAATCCTAATTCTATGCTAATTGATAAAGATTAATATATAAATTATAATAGATATAATTATATATTAAAGATTATCTTCTTATTATCATTAAAAACTTATCAAAATCCTAAAATTGATAATAATTAATATATATTATAATGGATATAATTATATATTAATAATTATCATTTTTAACTAAAACATTTATTCTAGAAGCCTTTTGAAAAAATTTACAAAAAGAGGCATCTAGTTTTTATTATTTACGAAAAGAGCAACCAAATTTTAAAAATGATTCACTTAAGTCCTAGACTTAATGAAAATTTGGAATTGAGTTGCAATTTAAGACTTGGATCAAAATTGACCCTTTTATTTGAAAAATCAAAGATTAAAATTTCTATTTAGAGAATAATTTTTCAGAAAATTATGTTAAAATCAATTCCCAGGAAAAATTGGAGGGGTCACAAGTGGTCTCGCTTAAGTTCTAATCTCCTAGACAGAATTTATTTAAACATGCTAATCCCGAAAATATACCCTAAATCATTTATGAAAAAGGGAAATAAGAAAATTTTAAACATCCGATAAAATGAACTAAATTTCATTACGTTCAATCTTATATGTCCAACAGTGTTTCAGGCATTGAGCGTTAACTTGAAAATTACCTCCCTTACCTTGGAGCTCGACAACTCCGTATGGATAGACGCGATGAATCGCAAATGTAACGGACCAACGTGATTTTTGGTTACCTGGAAAGAACTTTAGTCTGGAATTAAATAACAAAACTCGCTGACCTGCTTCAAATTCTCAAACTCAAATGTGCTTGTCATGCCATTTCTTAAGTCTCTCATCGAGTAATTTGGCATTTTCATAGGAGAATAGCTGGAGTTCCTTTAGCTCATTGAGTTGGAGCATCCATTTCTCTTTAGCAAGCTTAGGATCCAAGTTGACTTGTCGAAGAGCCCAGTAAGCCTTGTGCTCTAACTCTAAGGGTAGATGACAGGCTTTCCCAGAGACCAACCTGTAGGGTGACATCCCTAAAGGTGTCTTGTATGCTATTCTGTAAGCCCATAAAGGATCATCCAGCCTTTTGGACCAATCTCATCGGTTTGGGCAAACTACCTTCTCAAGTATGCCTTTGATTTCCTTATTTGCCAGTTTAGCTTGCTATTCGTTTGCGGATGGTAAACTGTTGCAACCTTGTGTTTCACTCCGTGCTTGTCTAATAACCATTTTAACCACTTGTTCATGAAGTGGGACCCTTCATCACAAATGATAGCTCTTAGGGTTCCAAATCTTGTGAATACGTGTTTTTGCAAGAACTTAATTACAACCCTATCATCATTTGTCGGATAAGCTTTAGTCTCGACCCACTTGGACATATAGTCTACTACTACCAATATATACTTGTGACCAAAAGACGGAGGGAAAGGACCAAGAAATTGAATACCCCATACATCGAACAATTTTACCTCAATGACGTTTGTTCGAGGCATCTCATTTCTGTTGGTGACATTTCCGACCCTTTGCCATCGATCATAGCTCTTTACGTACGCATATGCATCCTTGAATAGTGTTGGCCAAAAGAATCTGACTTGCAATACTTTGGCCGCCGTACGAGTACTTCCAAAGTGTCCCCTATTTGGAGCGGAGTGACAATGGTATAAAATCTTTTGTACTTCATCTTCTGCCATGCATCTCCTAATCATCTAATCTGCACACCTTTTAAACAAATATGGCTCTTCTCAGAAATAGTACTTCACATCATGAAGAAACTTTCTCCTTTGTTGATAAGTCTTATCAATTGGCAACCACAAGCTAAATAGTTAGCAATATCAGTAAACCAAGGGGTACTATGGACATGACTTACCTTCAGTATGTGTTCATCAAGAAATGTTTCCTGAATTGGAATGGTAGGAGAATTCCCTTCTTGCAGCTCCAATCTGGACAAGTGATCTGATACTTGGTTTTCTACTCCCTTCCGATCTTGAATTTCTAGATCGAACTCTTGAAGTAGAAGCACCCATCGAATCAGTCTCGGCTTAGCATCTTTCTTGGCAAGTAAGTACTTAATTGCCGAGTGGTCCGTATAAATAGTTACTTTGGTACCTACAAGATAAGATTGAAACTTGTCAAAAGAAAATACAATAGCAAGTAACTCTTTTTTTGTTACCGTATAGTTCAGTTGAGCTCCTATAAGAATCCGGCTTGCATAGTAGATGGGATGGAAAACTTTGTTCCTTCGCTAGCCCATGACAGCTCCTATTGCTAAGCCGCTTGCATCACACATTAATTTAAATGGCAAATCCCAGTCTAGTGTGACGATTATGGGTGTCGTAACTAATCGACTCTTCAAATCCTTGAAAGCTTTTAAGCATTCATCATCGAACTTGAACATCGTGTCCTTCTCCAATAGTTTGCATAAGGGTTTAGCAATTTTGGAGAAGTCCTTGATAAATCTTCGATAGAAACTGGCGTGGCCTAAAAAGCTCCTAACACCCTTACAGATTTTAGAGGTGGGAGCTTCTCAATAACATCTACCTTTGCTTTGTCTACCTCAATTCCATGTCTCATTATCCGATGCCCTAGAACAATTCCTTCTCGTACCATGAAATGGCATTTCTCCCAGTTAAGTACAAGGTTCGTTTCTTCGCATCGCCTTAGTACCTTAGCTAGATTGGCTAAGCAATCATCGTAAGTATCTCTGAATACTGAAAAGTCATCCATAAAAACTTCCAAGTACTTCTCAACCATGTCAGTAAAAATAGACATCATACATCTTTGAAATGTAGCAGGTGCATTACATAAACCAAATGGCATGCTTCTAAATACAAATGTACCATACAGGTAGGTGAACGTTGTCTTGTGTTGATCTTCCAGTGCTACTGTAATCTGATTATACCCCGAGTATCCATCGAGAAAATAGTAATAGTCTCGCCCCGCGAGTCTATCCAACATCTGATCCAAGAACGACAAAGGAAAGTGATCTTTCCTAGTTGCTTGTTCAGCCTCCGGTAATCAATGCAAATCCTCTATCTCGTAACTGTTCTAGTTGGTATCAACTCTTTATTCTCGTTCTCCACGACTGTGATACCTCCTTTCTTTGGCACACACTGGACCGGACTTACCCACGAACTGTCTGAGATGGGATAAATGATACCCGCATCTAACTACTTGATAATCTCATTTTTCACCACGTCCTTCATGATTGGGTTCTGTCTTCATTGTCCATCAATCATCCCTTTTGTACCATGTTCCAGGATAATCTTGTGCATGCATACAGATGGACTAATACCGTGGATATCGGCTATGGTCCATCCGATAGCCTTCTTGAATTGTTTCAACACCGAGATGAGTTTTTCTTCTTGGTTAGTAGTTAATTCTACTGAAACAATTATAGGCAGAGTAAAAGCGTTACCTAAATAACCATATTTTAAATATGAAGGTAATACCTTGAGTTCTAATTTTGGTGTTCCCTGATTGACGCTTTTGGTTGGGCATACACCCTCTTCTCTAACTCCAAAGATTTAAAATAGGATTGCTGATTAAATCCTCTTTGATTAGCTTCTAACAAAGCGAAGTATTCATCCTCCTCGTCATCATTTGGAGGATATGATGTCAAAATTTGTTCCAACGAATCCTCAACATAATTGAGCTCCTTTTCACTATTAAATCCTCTAAATTGGATACAACAGAACAATCATCAATTGTGTCAGGAAATAGCATAGACTTAAAAACATTAAATGTTACCTTATTATCCTAAACACGCATCATAAGGTTGCCCTTCTGGACATTAATAAGGGTCCTTTCTGTTGCTAAGAATGGTCTTCCTAGGATAATTGGCACTTTTTTGTCTGCTTAAAAGTCTAGGATAACAAAATCAGCAGGGAAGATAAATTTATCTACACGTACCAATACATCATCGATTTTTCCTTCTGGATGTACTAAGGATTGATCTGCTAGTTGAAGTGTAACCGTAGTAGGTCTAACTTCCCTTATCCCCAAAATTCTAAATATTGACATAGGCATCAAGTTTATACTTGCACCTAAGTCACATAGTGCCTTACCACAATATGTTGCTCCAATGTTGCAAGGTATGGTAAAACATCTAGGATCCTTCAGCTTTGGGGGTAGTTTGTCTTGAAGATATGCACTGCATTCCTTCGTTAGAGCTACTATCTCAAATTCTCCAAGTCTTCGTTTTTTGGACAGGATATCCTTCATGAACTTGACGTAGTTTAGCATTTGTTCAAGTGCTTCAACCAACGAGACTTTGATGTGAAGTTGCTTGAGTACGTCTAGGAATTTCTTGAATTGAATTTCCTATTCCTGCTTCTGAAGTCTTTGAGGGTAGGGTGGTGGTGGTTTCTTTACTGGAACTGGTTGATTCATTTTCTACGGCAATTCTGCATCTAACGGAGTTGTTAGTTGATCGGAATTAGCTGGTTCTAGAATTACCTTGTCAGGTTTTGCAAATTCTGGTTCTTGTGAAACTGGAATTCCAACACTCAGTTGAACTTCCTCTGAGTCTTGAGCATCAGCTAGCTCCTTTTCAGCTTCGATAGTGTTGGGCTCTACTATCTTTCCGCTCCTTAATGTTAACGCTTTGCAATGTTCCTTCCCCGGTTTTCTTAGAAGTATCACTAGGTAAAGCACCTTGTGGTTAGTTCCTGAGTTCAATAGCAAGCTGGCCCACTTGATTCTCCAAATTCCTTAGAGTGGTGTCATTTTTCACCATGTATGCCTTTAATAAGTTCTCTAAGCTATTGGATGATTCAGCCTGAGTTGGTTTCTGAGCTTGTTGGGAAAAATTAAGCGGTTGAGTCAGTCTAAGTTGAGCGTAGTTGTTACTGGTTCTAGCCCCTTGGTTACTCCAGGAAAAATTTGGGTGGTTTCACCACGATAGGTTATAGAAGTTAGATTGCAGTCCTTTCTTTCCTTGATTTTGGTTTTGGTTACCCATGTAATATATGGATTCGGGGTTTGATGGACAGTCTTTGAACAAATTTCCTTTCCCATAATAAACACAGGCTATACTCTCAAATTGGTGAGGTGGTTGGGCTGCAAAACTATTAGACCCATTAGTGGTAAGATTCTTAAGCATTAAAGAGATTGAAGATACCTGAGATGCAAGTGAAGTGAGAACGTCCACTTCAGGTATTCCAGTGACTCGTCTTCTTAAAGCGGCTCGATTGGTTGGCCATTGATAATTGTTACTGGCGATCCTATCGATGATTTTGTAAGCCTCATTATAAGACTTAGAAAGGAGAGCGCCGTTAGCAGAAGCATCCGCTACCATCTTGGTGTGAGCATTGATGTAATAGCCCAAAATTGGGTCTAGTTGGAACAGAGGTTTCGGGACCACAAAATCTGAGATAGAAATAATTATTTTATGATTATTTTGAGGTCTATAATATGATTGCATGATTGTGTGGAAATTTCGTGAAGAAATTCTATGGATAAAGTACTCAATTTGAAGTTAGGGACTAAATTGAATAAGTTGCAAAACTTGCATTCTAGAAGTTTCTAGTATGAAATTGCTTTGAAATATTAATTAGGAGGTATTAAATAGCAATTTGACCAATTTTTAAGTGATGGAAAAAATTGGACATGGATGGAATTTTTGAAAGTTTAGTAATGAAGGGCATTTTGGTCATTTGGTAATTAAAAGAAATAAAAAGGGAAAATAAAGCCAAAATTGACTCATCTTTTTCATGGAGGCTGAAATTAGCATGGGGGAAGCCATGGATAGGGTTTTCAAGCTTTCCAAGCTCAATAGTAAGTCCGTTCTAACCCCGTTTTTCAAGTTCTTTACGTTTTTAGAATCCCGGTAATTTGATTAAGCTTATTCTAGCAATAATTTAAGCTAGGGTTCATATTTGGAAAAATACCCATAGGTGAAATGTGTTTATTTTGATGTTTTATGATATAATATGAGGTTTTAAATTATGTTAGACAACTTGTGCTACTCGGTTTTGAGTGAAAACGAGTAAAAGGGCTTAATCGGTAAAAATACCTAATAGTCATAAGTATATGTTAGAGTGAGAATTTGATGTTGCCATAGAAGATAAAAGTAATCAGCATGTCATAAAACATGAGAATAAGGGATGAAGTTTAATTCTGAGCCTAGGGGCAAAAGTGTAAATATGCAAAAGTTTAGGGGCAAAATTGTAATTTTTCCAAAGTTTGAATTAAGGACTTTTTGAATAGTAAATTAATTAAATAAGTAAAATATGATGTTTTAGATCCCGGAAAACGAGATTTGAACCTAGAATGAGAGAAAAATCAAAAATTGGGAAAGTTGGTAAAATGGCCGTTTTAGTATCGAGGTAAGTTCATATGTATAATAAGCATTAATTTATGCATGTTTCAATATAAAATTGATATATTTATTATGATTTTCGAGGTGTTGAAAGTATGTAAGTTGGTATGATAATAATACACAATAATGTCAGTAATTTATATTTGAAAGTTAAATTTAGTGAATTAATTGAATTATGTTAAATTAAATGATTATGGTGCCAAGTATATGAATTGATTTAAAAATATGTCTATGGTACATGAAGTGCATTGAATTATCATACATAAATGTGATTTCTATGATTATGGATATTATGGGAAATTGTAAGTTCATATGATTTTTAATAAGGCAATGTGTTATTGCCTTGATATTAAATGAGATGTAAGTTTATATGTAAGTAATACATCAATATTGCTTGTATTATGATATTTTATAATAATATTGGAAATATGTTTGTGGATAATTACTTGATTGGTGAAATTGTTGGAAAAGAGAGAAATCCAGTTGAACCTTGGAAAGATTGGATGATACATGTAATATCCTGAATTAGGGCTTAATCGGAATAGTGGTTTCGTGACCACAAATCCGAGATAGAAATAATTATTTTATAATTATTTTGATGATTATGATATGATTGCATGATTGTGTGAAAATTTTGTGATGAAATTCTATGCCTAAAGTGCTTAAATTGAAAGTAGGGACTAAATCGAATAAGTTGCAAAACTTGCATTCTAGAAGTTTTAGTATGAAATTGTTTTGGAATATTAATGAGGAGGTCTTAAATAGAAATTTGACCAATTTTAAGTTCATGGACAAAATTAGGACATGGAAGGAATTTTGGAAAGTTTAGTAGTAAGGGTATTTTGGTCATTTAGTTATTAAAATGAATTAAAAACAAAATTAAAAGCCAATTTTGTCCATCTTCTTCATTAGGCCGAAATTTCAAGGGTTCTCCATAGCTAGGGTTTGTTTCAAGCTTCCAAGCTCCATAGTAAGTGATTCCAAGCCCGCTTTTAATGTTCTTTACGTTTTTGGAATCCTTAGCTCGATTAAGCTTATGTTAGCAATAATTCAACCTAGGGTTTATATTTGGAAAAATACCCATAGGTGAAATTTGTGTATTTTGATGTTTTATGATAGAATATGAGGTTTTAAATTATGTTAGACAACTTGTGCTACTCGGTTTTGAGTGAAAACGAGTAAAAGGGCTTAATCGGTAAAAATACCTAATAGTCACAAGTATATGTTAGAGAGAGAATTTGATGTTGCCATAGAAGGGAAAAGTGATTAGCATGTTATAAAACATAAGAATAAGGAATAAAGTTTAATTCCCGAGCCTAGGGGCAAAAGTGTAATTATGCAAAAGTTTAGGGGCAAAAGTGTAATTTTTCCAAAGTTCAGATTAAATGCTGTTTTGATGAATGTATGTATTAAATAAGATTAATTTGGCATCATAGATCAAGAGAAACGAGATTCAAGTCGCGATCGAGGAAAATAAAAGATTGTGGACTAAATTGCAAAATCTTTATATTTTGGTACCAAGGTAAGTTCATGTGTAAATAATGTAGCATAATTGTTATTTTTAAGTTATTGATGTTAATTATATGATACGCTGATTTTTAATCGTGAAATATTATGCTTTGTGTTTAATGTTGAGTAATATGCAAATCATGTTTACTACTTGATAAATATGAATTGCTACAGAGTATCGGTTCCGATATTCAATGGAAGACGACAAATGTGAGATCGAGGGAAAAAGCCCGTTTGAACCTAAGGAATAGATTAGGATACAAGTGACATGTCACTAGGATGGTTGAGCATCCGTGTAACATCCTGATTTTCGGGTTTTTCGTGATTCTTGATATTTTAAGTAAATTTCTAAAATTTGGTAGGTGATGATGGAAGTCATAATTTGGGTATGTAAATGGGCTTATGGAAGGCCCATGAGTTGGCCAAAACCCGGTGGAATTTTTAAATTTTGGACTTAAGAGTTAGGGGTTCTGGCTAGGTGCCCTTATATTAAGTTGTGGGTAAAGTGTATCACAAAAAGATCCTCTGGCAAAGTGGCTAAGTGACGCCACTAGGGAGCTTTAAAGGTGGCGTGTAAGTGTTGGGGGAAGACCAGGGATCGATTCCCTGTGTTGGCAAATAGGAGTATTTATTTTTGTGCAGAAGGGTAAGTGTTGGAACCCGAGTGGATTCTGTAAGAGGAGAGAGTTGGATCAAGTCAAATGCATAAATTAAGGAGGGATAAGGGAGAGATTTTAGGGATGTGATATGGAGATAGAGTTGGCGAATAAGGGAGTTTGGAGAGGGATTTTCAGCAGAGGGTATTAGGTTAGTAATTTCGGCATTAGGGTCTTAGTTGTGCCGATTTTGTTCTTTGGTGTGTAGCTTTTCTCTCTTTCTTTTCCAAATTAAATCTACCTCCCTTCTACTCAATTTTTTCCTTTTCTTTCTTTCAAATCAGCCCACTATTTCCTTTCATTCACCATTGTTTTCCTTATCTCTATTTTTGCCAAGTGCATAAAAAGCCGAATCGATGAAGATAGGGGTGCCGATTCTTTGTGACCAGCAACCTTTTCTTCCTTCTCAATAGTTGGCGTTCGATTCCCTTACCTTTTAGGCATCCGGATTCAAGAGGAGAAAGGCGTGGTAAGTGTTCAAACTCTAAACAATTCCTAGTGTAGCTTTGGCCAAAAGCCGAAACTCCAAGTTTAGGGAGATGGCCGAATATGGGCATAGACTCTATGGGGTCTTCTTTTAATATTTTTGGTTTATTTATTGAAGGAGCAGCAAGGTAGGTGTAGTGTCGATTTGGAGTAGCTTGGATCGCCGGAGTAGCTAGGCCTAGTCATCAATCGCGACAAAGGTAAGGTGCCTAAGGCCATTAGGGATGGTGGCCGAATGTGTAAGTGTTAATATTGGAAAGTTCTTAATTTGGTTCAATTATTGCGAGCTGATATATTTAACAATTGATTATAGGAGAAATCGTGTAGGAGATCTCGTCAAGGAATATTGCAAATCAGGTGTGTAACGAACCCTTTCATAGCTTAAAGCGATAAGATGTCGAAAAGCCGAAATGCCGAAATTCTGGCATTTCGAGGACTTGTGAGCAAGCGAACGCTCACTAGTTAGTTAGAATCGATGAGACGGTGATCGAGAACGATGGAAACGGTAAGAATGTGATTTTTGGCGTTCTTGGTAAGTTGGGCCTCGAGGGGCCGAAGTGGGGCCCATTGGGCTTTCGGGCCCATTTGGGTAAAATTGGTAGAAAATGGAAATCATTAAATTGCATGATAAGACCGTTAAAACCGTTATGGAATATAGGCTAAGTGGGCCTAGATGACGAAATTGGCTAAGTAGGGCCCATTAGGGTTTTAGGCCCAATAACTCGATTTCGCTAAAATGGGCCGTAATCACTGCTTGCACCCATGGATTGTTAGTAATCGTTAATGAACATGGAAACCCTAATTTTGGTAAAATTACGAGATTACCCTTATAATATGAAAATGACCGTTTTGCCCTAGGTAAAAATGACCATTATACCCCTAGGGTTTATGTATGATTTTAATACATGGGATTTTGATAAATATGGTATGTATGATATGCACATGAAATGTATGATATGCACATGATATGTATGATATGCACATGAGGTAATCATAAATGCATTGGGTTGGGTTTTTATATGGATGGAGGAAGTGAAAAAGGGCTTATGCCCCAGTTATCAAAAGGGCTTATGCCCCAGTTATCAAAAGGGCTTATGCCCTAGTTATCAAAAGGGCTTATGCCCCAGTTATTGAAAGGGCTTTTGCCCCAGTTATTAAAAGAGGCTAGGCCTCCAGTTATATGATAAAGCAGCTATGCTGCCAATGGAGAGTTTGGCGGGGTGGGTCGAGTTAATCCCACATGGTGTGTTGGTTGGTACGGTGGAGAGTAGTGGATGGTGGGTTGAGTATTCTCCCAAATGGGTTGCATTCTTTCATTGAAATTATATGTGACATTGAAATGGGCCTAAGGGCCATACCACATACAAGAAAGGCTTGACCCAAGAATATGAAATATGAAAAGGCTTGACCCAAGATTATGAAATATGAAATATGGAAAGGGCTACGCCCAAAGGCATGATTGAGATTGATTTGGGCTTAGACCCAACAGTCGTTATTGTTTTGGGCTCGAAGGGGCTTGTTGCACAATCGAGTTTCCAAACTCACCCCTCTTTCCTTAACCTTGCGTGAGCCTTGATGTGGGGACTTGGGGAGGGGATTCAGAGTGGCCACGGTGATCGTCTTGGGCTTTAAATAAAGTGTTGGTTTCCATTTAATTTCCTTTAACTATTATTTATTTTTGGGTTGTAATAAGGCCAATTTTAACTTTTCTTTCATTTCTTTTCGGATTATTTTAATTTTAATAACTTTAAAAATTGGTTAATAATTATTCAAATGGGCTAGACTTAGGACGTGTTTTCAAAATGATACTTGTTTTCAAAATATCTCAACACCACGATTAATCGATTTATCAAAGACGCCCACTTAAACAAATTTAAACTCGATATAACAAAGTGTGGCTATGGTTGTGGGCATGTCTAGGATTGGATCTAATTAAAGAGCTTGGTACTTGCGACCTTCATGGCTCACCTCCTCTGTCTCGGATACCTACGGTGCCCAGCTTCCATACACTTTGTTAACTCAATAAAATGTATGGTTTTAAAACACTAAAACGGAACGTGGGTTTTCAACTCCAATGTGGCACATCGATTCTACCATAACGTCGGGCCGGGTTTGGGGTGTTACATTTAGTGGTATCGAGCCTAGGTTGCAACAACTCGGTACGTGGATCGGGTCCAAAATGTTTTCAAAACTTAGGCCTAAGAAGGGTATTTTTGGAAATGGTTTCTAAAAGTTCATTTTAAAGATGTTTTGAAAAATATATGTTAAAAGGTACCATCTTTCTGTTTTAATCAAGAGTTCAAAATGAAGGAGTTTTCAAATCAAAGTTTTCAATTTCTATTTTCGATAATCAAAAACATGGTTTTTGGAGAAAGAAGTGGCGATTGAATCCCTGCACCAAGTCTGTAGTATATTTTCCTTACAATATATGATATTGATATGATATTATGAATAGTCTTGAGACCCTACTATGAGACTTTAGCTAGGTAGAGTCAGTAACAGTAGGAATGAGACCGTAGCTAGGCTACGATGATACTGAAAAATCCTTGAACTGCTATATCTACATAAGACATTTTCTTAATAAACAAGTGGAACGTTATACTAATTTCATAAAATTCAATAAATCGATAATTCGATATGAGTACTAGAGGAGCTCGTGGACGAGGCCGCGGGACGTGGTCGCGAAGGGTGCAAGTGAATCTTCATCCTCGGGGCATAGGCGGTGAGGAGCCGCCAGCCGTAAGCAACGGGAGACCGGGTCTTATGATCGGGTCATGGGGATGACGCTTATCCCAAGCCATGTTAAGGGTTTTAGAAAGAGTGGCTGGAGCTAGTATTGGGACGGTGAATAGGAGGTCTATATCGAGCGACTTCATGCCAACGAGCAGCAGGTATTTAGGGGTGTATCTCGAGTGGCCCCAATGTGGCGTAATATTGGTGGAGGCTACGTGAACGGATCATGGATTTATCTAGACCGCCAAGAGAGCAAAAGTGAAAGGAGTCGTGGTCGCTACGTGATTTAAGCATACCGATGGTGGATCACCGTAAGAGAGAGTACCCCAATTAAGCAAGTAACACGGGAATTGTTCAAAATCGCCTTTAAAGGGAGGTATGTTGGAGCAAGCTATGTGGATGCTCGTCGAAGGAATTCTTGAATCGACTCAAGGTGATAAGACCGTAGCAGAGTATGAGGCGTAATTTTGAGGTGAAGTCGATATGCTAGTGGTATAGTGGTAATCGAATCGAAGCGCAAAGGTCCGCTTCGAGGATGGTCTCCGCGATGAGCTTAGGATATTGATAGCTCCACGAGGGAGCGTGGTTTGCCGCTTTGGTAGAAAAGGCTAAGATAGCCGAGGAGGTGAAGCTGAGTGAGCGATGAATCGTGAGAAGGATCGACCAGATTCAAGAGGGATTTGCACCCTCGAGTGCCACGAATCGAAGTGTTAAAAGAGCAAGGATGGAGGAACCGGTTCGAGCAGTTCCAAGAATACTTATAGACCGCAGCTTGCGGGGACTGTGGTAGGGTGCATATGGGGAGGCCGGAAACGAATCGGAGCATGTTTTCGATGTGGGTTAAAGGAGCATAAGTTCGAGAGTGTCTCGGAGGACAGCTCAGAGCTAGCGGCAGAGCAAAGGGATGTCCAACCACGCGAGGAGGACCACCACCACAGAGGGGTCGTGGGCAAGGTAGAGGTGGCAATGGTAATGGACGAGGACGTGGGGCACCTGGTAGAGGTGCTGGTCATGCTGAAGCTCGACAACTGGCGTTGGTTTATGCTGCACGACATCGTGAGGAGGGTGACGCTCCTGATATTATAACTGGTACGTTCTTCATTCATAGCATGCCTTACACTACTTTGATTGATGTGGGTTCCACCCACTCGTATGTTGCTTGTGATGTATCTGGGGCTTTGGATGTGCTTCCTGAGAAGACTGTGAGTGGGGTATCAGTAATAAGTCCATTGGGACATTCGGTTAAGGTAGATAAAATTTTAGGGCAAGATCTGTTAGTGACACAAGATAAAATCTTTGAAGGAGATTTGATGGAGCTGCCATTTCGGGATTTTGATCTTATTTTGGGAATGGATTGGTTAATTAAGCACAAGGCAACGTTGGATTGTGCTGCAAAGAGGATGGTACTAAGAACTGCCGAAGATGAGGAGATAATGGTCATAGGGAACGAAGGATTATTTATCCAATGTTGTTTTGCTAAGAGCCGGAAGTTGATCCGGAAAGGTTGTGAGGCGTGCTTGGCCTTTGTAAGTCAAACGGGACTTGAGGAGATAACGGTGGAGTCGGTTAGGACTATTAGGGAATTTCAGATGTATTCGGATGAACTTCCCGGATTACCCCGAACGAGAAGTCGAGTTTGGAATCGACTTACTACCCGAACGACTCGTGTCCATTGCGCCTTATCGGATGGCACCAAAGGAGTTGGTAGAATTGAAAGCTCAGATTCAAGAGCTGCTGGATAGAGGGTTTATAAGACCAAGTGTTTCTCCGTGGGGTGCACCGGTGCTGTTCGTAAAGAAGAAAGATGGGACTATGCGAATGTGTATTGACTATCGGCAGTTGAATAAGCTGACTATCAAGAACAAGTATCTGTTACCAAGAATTGATGATCTGTTCGACCAATTAAAAGGAGCCTCGGTGTTTTCTAATATCGACCTTCGGTCAGGATATCATCAATTAAGAGTTAAAGAGGGGGATATTTATAAGATGGCGTTCAGGACTCGATACGGACATTACGAGTTTCTGGTAATGCCATTTGGGTTGACTAATGCACCGGCGGCATTCATGGATTTGATGAATCGGGTGTTCCAACCATACTTGGATCGGTTCGTAATCGTTTTTATTGACGATATCTTGGTGTATTCGGAAACGGAGGAGAAGCATGATGAGCATCTTCGTGTAGTGCTGCAAGTGTTAAGGGAGAAGCAACTTTATGCAAAGTTTAGTAAGTGCGAGTTTTGGTTGAAGGAAGTTACCTTCTTGGGGCATGTTGTGTCTGCATGAAGGGATCAAGGTGGACCTCGAAGATTGAAGCCATTTTGGAATGGAAGCCATTGAAGTCGAATGAAATTCAAGTTTTTGGGGTTGGCGTTATTATCTGAGATTCGTGGAAGGGTTTTCGTGATGGCAAAGACCGTTAATCTAAACTTATAAGGAAGGGAGCACCTTTTGTTTGGACAGATAAGCGACAAGAGGCTTTTAAGAAGTTGAAGAAGGTTTTGATGAAGCGCCAAGATTGATTCACCAGAGGTCGGTAAGGATTTCACTGTACGCCGATGCGTCACATGTAGGTTTGGGCTGCGTGTTGATGCAAGAGGGTAAAGTGGTCGCTATGCTTCACTTACGCCTTAAGCCACATGAGGTGAACTACCCCACGCATGACTTGGAATTGGCGGTAATCTTTGCACTTAAGATATGGAGGCATTACGTATAGAGAGAAATGCATCATCTATACGGATCACAAGAGTCTTAAGTACTTGTCGACTCAAAAGGAGCTGAATCTTAGGCGTGAAGGTGGATAGAGTTATTAAAGGACTATGACTGCTCGATTGAGTACCACCTGTAAGGCGAATGTCGTGGCTGATGCGCTAAGTCAAGAGTCGGCGGAATTAAAGGCGATGTTTGCTCGTCTAAGTTTGTATGCCGACGGGAGTTTGTTGGCAGAGTTACAGGTGAGACCGACTTGGGTAGAACAGATTAAGAAGCAACAGTTGGAGGACGAGTCGTTGGTTGCTCGGTTTGAGCAAGTTGAGAAGGGGGAGAATCCTGACTTTGGGTTAAATAGTGAGGGAGTTCTTTGTTTTCAAAGAAGAATTTGTATGTTAGAAAGACTCGGACTTGAGATTGATGATTTTGAAAGAGGCACATAATGGACCTTGTGCTATGCATCCGGGAGGAGTAAGTTGTATCGAGACTTGCGAGAGCAATATTGGTGGCCTGGGCTTAAGCGAGAAGTGACCGAATTTGTTGGGAGATGTTTGACATGTCAACAAGTGAAGGCCGAGCATCAACTACCTTCGGGATTGTTACAACCGGTAAAGATACCACTTTGGAAGTGGGAAAGGGTAACTATGGACTTTGTAAGTGGGTTGCCGTTGACACCTTTTAAGAAGGATTCGGTTTGGGTGATTGTGGATAGACTCACGAATCTGCTCATTTCATACCGTCCGAACCGATTACTCACTTGAAGTTGGCCGATTGTATGTGGCGAAAATAGTACGGTTGCATGGTGTGCCAAGATCGATAATTTCGCATCGAGACCCAAGGTTTACATCTCGGTTTTGGCGGTTGCATGAGGCATTGGGAACGCGATTGGATTTTAGTACGCTTTTCACCCTCGATCGGATGGGCGATGAGAGGGTTATTCAGATTTTAGAGGATATGTTGAGGGTTGTGCTATTGAGTTTAAAGGCATTTGGGAGGACCATTTGCCCTTAGTGGAGTTCAGCGTATAACAACAGCTTATCAAGCAAGTATTAAGATGGCTCCATATGAGGCACTATATGGGCGAAGGTGTCGCCGCCTACTTGTTGGGCGAATTGGGGAAAAGGCAAATACTTGGACCGAGTTGGTAGCGAATCATCAAGACAAGATTAAGGTAATCGGGAAGAGGTTAAAGAGGCGGCGGATCGACAAAAGTCTTATGCCGATCCGAAGCGTAAGGATATTGAATATGCGGTAGGAGACATGGTCTTTTGAAAGTTTCGCCTTGGAAGAAGATCTTGAGATTTGGTAAAAGGGTAAGTTGAGCCCACGGTTTATTGGACCTTATCGAATCATTAAGCGGATAGGGCGGTGGCTTATCAACTAGAGCTACCTCCGTAATGGATCGCATTCACGATGTCTTCCATGTGTCCATGCTAAGGCGATATCGTTCGACCCAACTCATATCGTGCGATTCATGTAAATTAAGGTACAATGGATTTGACCTTTGAAGAGGAACTCTGCAAATACTTGATCGTGATGTCAAGGTGTTGAGAAAGAGGTCATCCTGCTGGTAAAGGTACTTTGGAGGAACCATGGCAAGGAAGAAGCTACCTGGGGACCAAGAGGCAATGCGTCGCGATAGCATACCCTCAACTGTTTGGACTGTAAATTTCGAGGCGAAATTTCTTTAAGGAGGGTAGAGTTGTAACATCCCGATTTTCGGTTTTTCGCAATTCTTGATATTTTAAGTAAATTTCTAAAATTTGGTAGGTGATGATGGAATTCATAATTTGGGTATGTAAATGGGATTATGGAAGGCCCATGAGTTGGCCAAAACCCTGGAATTTTTAAATTTTGGACTTAGGAGTTAGGGGTTCGGCTAGGTGCCCTTATATTAAGTTGTGGGTAAAGTGTATCACAAAAGATCCTCCGGCAAAGTGGCTAAGTGACACCACTAGAGAGCTTTAAAGGTGGCGTGTAAGTGTTGGGGAAGACACAGGATCGATTCCTGTGTTGGCAAATAGGAGTATTTATTTTTGTGCGGGAAGGGTAAGTGTTGGAACCCGAGTGGATTCTCGTAAGAGGAGAGAGTTGGATCAAGTCAAATGCATAAATTAAGGAAGGATAAGGGAGAGATTTTAGGGATGTGATATGGAAATAGAGTTGGCGAATAAGGGAGTTTGGAGAGGGATTTTCTGCAGAGGGGTATTAGGTTAGTAATTTCGGCATTAGGGTCTTAGTTGTGCCGATTTTGTTCTTTGGTGTGTAGCTTTTTCTCTCTTCTTTCCAGCCGAATCTACCTCCCTTCTACTCAATTTTCTTCCTTTTCTTTCTTTCAAATCAGCCCACTATTTCCTTTCATTCACCATTGTTTTCCTTATCTCTATTTTTGCCGAAGTCTTAAAAAGCCGAATCGATGAAGATAGGGGTGCCGATTCTTTGTGACCAGCAACCTTTTCTTCCTTCTCAATAGTTGGCGTTCGATTCCCTTACCTTTTAGGCATCCGGATTCAAGAGGAGAAAGACTGTGGTAAGTGTTCAAACTCTAAACAATTCCTTGTGTAGCTTTGGCCAAAAGCCAAACTCCAAGTTTAGGAGATGGCGAATATGGGCATAGACTCTATGGGGTCTTCTTTTAATATTTTTGGTTTATTTATAGAAGGAGCAGCAAGGTGTAGTGTCGATTTGGAGTAGCTTGGATCACGGAGTAGCTAGGCCTAGTCATCATTCGCGACAAAGGTAAGGTGCCTAAGGCCATTAGGGATGGTGGCGAATGTGTAAGTGTTAATATTGGAAAGTTCTTAATTTGGTTCAATTATTGCGAGCTGATCTATTTAACAATTGATTATAGGAGAAATCGTGTAGGAGATCTCGTCAAGGAATATCGCAAATCAGGTGTGTAACGAACCCTTTCATAGCTTAAAGCGATAAGATGCCGAAAAGCCAAAATGCCGAAATTCTGGCATTTCGAGGACTTGTGAGCAAGCGAACGCTCACTAGTTAGTTAGAATCGATGAGACGGTGATCGAGAACGATGGAAACGGTAAGAATGTGATTTTTGGCGTTCTTGGTAAGTTGGGCCTCGAGGGGCCGAAGTGGGGCCCATTAGGCTTTCGGGCCCATTTGGGTAAAATTGGTAGAAAACGGAAATCTGTTAAATTGCATGATAAGACAGTTAAAACCGTTATGGAATATAGGCTAAGTGGGCCTAGATGACAGAATTGGCTAAGTAGGGCCCATTAGGGGTTTTAGGCCCAATAACTCGATTTCGCTAAAAATGGGCCAGAATCACTGTTTGCACCCATGGATTGTTAGTAATCGTTAATGAACATGGAAACCCTAATTTTTGGTAAAATTACGAGATTACCCTTATAATATGAAAATGACCGTTTTGCCCCTAGGTAAAAATGACCATTATACCCCTAGGGTTTATGTATGATTTTAATACATGGGATTTTGATAAATATGGTATGTATGATATGCACATGAAATGTATGATATGCACATGAGGTAATCATAAATGCATTGGGTTGGGTTTTTATATGGATGGAGGAAGTGAAAAAGGGCTTATGCCCCAGTTATCAAAAGGGCTTATGCCCCAGTTATCAAAAGGGCTTATGCCCCAGTTATTGAAAGGGCTTTTGCCCCAGTTATTAAAAGAGGCTAGGCCTCCAGTTATATGATGCACATGAAATGTATGATATGCACATGAGGTAATCATAAATGCATTGGGTTAGGTTTTTATATGGATGGAGGAAGTGAAAGAGGGCTTATGCCCCGATTATCAAAAGGGCTTATGCCCGCTTATCAAAAGGGCTTATGCCCCGATTATAAAGGGCTTATGCCCGTTATTGAAAGGGCTTTTGCCCTCAGTTATTAAAAGAGGCTAGGCCTCGGTTATATGATAAAGCAACTATCTTTGCCAAGGGAGAGTTTAGCGGGGTGGGTCGAGTTAATCCCACATGGTGTGTTGGTTGGTACTGTGGAGAGTAGCGGATGGTGGGTTGAGTAGTCTCCCCAAATGGGTTGCATTCTTTCATTGAAATTATATGTGACATTGAAATGGGCCTAAGGGCCATACCGTTTACAGTAAAGGCTTCGGCCCAGTAATATGAAATATGAAAAGGCTTCGGCCCAGTATTATGAAATATGAAATATGAAAAGGGCTACGACCCAGTGCATGATTGAGATTGGATTTGGGCTTAGACCCAACAGTCATTATTGTTTTGGGCTCGAAAGGGCTTGTTGCACACTGAGTTTCCAAACTCACCCCCCTTTCCTTAACCTTGCAGGTGAGCCTTGATGTGGGGACTTGGGCCGGAGGGGATTCAGAGTGGCCACGGTGATCGTCTTGGGCTTTAAATAAAGTGTTGGTTTCCATTTAATTTCCTTTAACTATTATTTGATGTTTTATGATATAATATGAGGTTTTAAATTATGTTAGACAACTTGTGCTACTCGGTTTGAGTGAAAACGAGTAAAAGGGCTTAATCGGTAAAAATACCTAATAGTCATAAGTATATGTTAGAGTGAGAATTTGATGTTGCCATAGAAGATAAAAGTAATCAGCATGTCATAAAACATGAGAATAAGGGATGAAGTTTAATTCCCGAGCCTAGGGGCAAAAGTGTAAATATGCAAAAGTTTAGGGGCAAAATTGTAATTTTTCCAAAGTTTGAATTAAGGACTTTTTTGAATAGTAAATTAATTAAATAAGTAAAATATGATGTTTTAGATCCCGGAAAACGAGATTTGAACCTAGAATGAGAGAAAAATCAAAAATTGGGAAAGTTGGTAAAATGGCCGTTTTAGTATCGAGGTAAGTTCATATGTATAATAAGCATTAATTTATGCATGTTTCAATATAAAATTGATATATTTATTATGATTTTCGAGGTGTTGAAAGTATGTAAGTTGGTATGATAATAATCAAATAATAATGTCAGTAATTTATATTTGAAAGTTAAATTTAGTGAATTAATTGAATTATGTTAAATTAAATGATTATGGTGCCAAGTATATGAATTGATTTAAAAATATGTCTATGGTACATGAAGTGCATTGAATTATCATACATAAATGTGATTTCTATGATTATGGATATTATGGGAAATTGTAAGTTCATATGATTTTTAATAAGGCAATGTGTTATTGCCTTGATATTAAATGAGATGTAAGTTTATATGTAAGTAATACATCAATATTGCTTGTATTATGATATTTTATAATAATATTGGAAATATGTTTGTGGATAATTACTTGATTGGTGAAATTGTTGGAAAAGAGAGAGAAATCCCAGTTGAACCTTCGGAAAGATTGGATGATACAGTGTAATATCCTGAATTAGGGCTTAATCGGAATAGTGGTTTCGTGACCACAAATCCGAGATAGAAATAATTATTTTATAATTATTTTGATGATTATGATATGATTGCATGATTGTGTGAAAATTTTGTGATGAAATTCTATGCCTAAAGTGCTTAAATTGAAAGTAGGGACTAAATCGAATAAGTTGCAAAACTTGCATTCTAGAAGTTTTTAGTATGAAATTGTTTTGGAATATTAATGAGGAGGTCTTAAATAGAAATTTGACCAATTTTAAGTTCATGGACAAAATTAGGACATGGAAGGAATTTTTGGAAAGTTTAGTAGTAAGGGTATTTTGGTCATTTAGTTATTAAAATGAATTAAAAACAAAATTAAAAGCCAATTTTTGTCCATCTTCTTCATTAGGCCGAAATTTCAAGGGTTCTCCATAGCTAGGGTTTGTTTCAAGCTTCCAAGCTCCATAGTAAGTGATTCCAAGCCCCGTTTTTAATGTTCTTTACGTTTTTGGAATCCCGGTAGCTCGATTAAGCTTATGTTAGCAATAATTCAACCTAGGGTTTATATTTGGAAAAATACCCATAGGTGAAATTTGTGTATTTTGATGTTTTATGATAGAATATGAGGTTTTAAATTATGTTAGACAACTTGTGCTACTCGGTTTTGAGTGAAAACGAGTAAAAGGGCTTAATCGGTAAAAATACCTAATAGTCACAAGTATATGTTAGAGAGAGAATTTGATGTTGCCATAGAAGGGAAAAGTGATTAGCATGTTATAAAACATAAGAATAAGGAATAAAGTTTAATTCCGAGCCTAGGGGCAAAAGTGTAATTATGCAAAAGTTTAGGGGCAAAAGTGTAATTTTTCCAAAGTTCGTATTAAATGCTGTTTTGATGAATGTATGTATTAAATAAGATTAATTTGGCATCATAGATCAAGAGAAACGAGATTCAAGTCGCGATCGAGGAAAATAAAAGATTGTGGACTAAATTGCAAAATCTTTATATTTTGGTACCAAGGTAAGTTCATGTGTAAATAATGTAGCATAATTGTTATTTTAAGTTATTGATGTTAATTATATGATACGCTGATTTTTAATCGTGAAATATTATGCTTTGTGTTTAATGTTGAGTAATATGCAAATCATGTTTACTACTTGATAAATATGAATTGCTACAGAGTATCGGCCCGATATTCAATGGAAGACGACAAATGTGAGATCGAGGAAAAGCCCGTTTGAACCTAAGGAATAGATTAGGATACAAGTGACATGTCACTAGGATGGTTGAGCATCCGTGTAACATCCTGATTTTCGGGTTTTTCGTGATTCTTGATATTTTAAGTAAATTTCTAAAATTTGGTAGGTGATGATGGAAGTCATAATTTGGGTATGTAAATGGGCTTATGGAAGGCCCATGAGTTGGCCAAAACCGGTGGAATTTTTAAATTTTGGACTTAAGAGTTAGGGGTTCGGCTAGGTGCCCTTATATTAAGTTGTGGGTAAAGTGTATCACAAAAGATCCTCCGCAAAGTGGCTAAGGACGCCACTAGGGAGCTTTAAAGGTGGCGTGTAAGTGTTGGGGAAGACACAGGATCGATTCCTGTGTTGGCAAATAGGAGTATTTATTTTTGTGCAGAAGGGTAAGTGTTGGAACCCGAGTGGATTCGTAAGAGGAGAGAGTTGGATCAAGTCAAATGCATAAATTAAGGAGGGATAAGGGAGAGATTTTAGGGATGTGATATGGAGATAGAGTTGGCCTAATAAGGGAGTTTGGAGAGGGATTTTCTAGGCAGAGGGGTATTAGGTTAGTAATTTCGGCATTAGGGTCTTAGTTGTGCCGATTTTGTTCTTTGGTGTGTAGCTTTTTCTCTTTCTTTTCCAGCCGAATCTACCTCCCTTCTACTCAATTTTTTCCTTTTTCTTTCTTTCAAATCAGCCCACTATTTCCTTTCATTCACCATTGTTTTCCTTATCTCTATTTTTTGCCGAAGTGCCGCAAAAAGTTTAATCAATGAAGATAGGGGTGCCGATTCTTTGTGACCAGCAACCTTTTTCTTCCTTCTCAATAGTTGGCGTTCGATTCCCTTACCTTTTAGGCATCCGGATTCAAGAGGAGAAAGGCTGTGGTAAGTGTTCAAACTCTAAACAATTCCTAGTGTAGCTTTGGCCAAAAGCCAAACTCCAAGTTTAGGAGATGGCGAATATGGGCATAGACTCTATGGGGTCTTTTTTAATATTTTTGGTTTATTTATTGAAGGAGCAGCAAGGTAGGTGTAGTGTCGATTTGGAGTAGCTTGGATCGCGGAGTAGCTAGGCCTAGTCATCAATCGCGACAAAGGTAAGGTGCCTAAGGCCATTAGGGATGGTGGCCGAATGTGTAAGTGTTAATATTGGAAAGTTCTTAATTTGGTTCAATTATTGCGAGCTGATATATTTAACAATTGATTATAGGAGAAATCGTAGGAGATCTCGTCAAGGAATATTGCAAATCGGTGTGTAACGAACCCTTTCATAGCTTAAAGCGATAAGATGTCGAAAAGTCAAATGCCAAATTTCGCATTTCGAGGACTTGTGAGCAATGAACGCTCACTAGTTAGTTAGAATCGATGAGACGGTGATCGAGAACGATGGAAACAGTAAGAATGTGATTTTTGGCGTTCTTGGTAAGTTGGGCCTCGAGGGTCAAGTAGAACCCATTGGGCTTTCGCCCATTTGGGTAAAATTGGTAGAAAATGGAAATCATTAAATTGCATGATAAGACCGTTAAAACCGTTATGGAATATAGGCTAAGTGGGCCTAGATGATGAATTGGCTAAGTAGGGCCCATTAGGGTTTTAGGCCCAATAACTCGATTTCGCTAAAATGGGCCGTAATCACTGTTTGCACCCATGGATTGTTAGTAATCGTTAATGAACATGGAAACCCTAATTTTTGGTAAAATTACGAGATTACCCTTATAATATGAAAATGACCGTTTTGCCCCTAGGTAAAAATGACCATTATACCCCTAGGGTTTATGTATGATTTTAATACATGGGATTTTGATAAATATGGTATGTATGATATGCACATGAAATGTATGATATGCACATGATATGTATGATATGCACATGAGGTAATCATAAATGCATTGGGTTGGGTTTTATATGGATGGAGGAAGTGAAAAGGGCTTATGCCCCAGTTATCAAAAGGGCTTATGCCCCAGTTATCAAAAGGGCTTATGCCCTAGTTATCAAAAGGGCTTATGCCCCAGTTATTGAAAGGGCTTTTGCCCCAGTTATTAAAAGAGGCTAGGCCTCCAGTTATATGATAAAGCAGCTATGCTGCCAATGGAGAGTTTGGCGGGGTGGGTCGAGTTAATCCCCACATGGTGTGTTGGTTGGTACGGGTGGAGAGTAGTGGATGGTGGGTTGAGTATTCTCCCCAAATGGGTTGCATTCTTTCATTGAAATTATATGTGACATTGAAATGGGCCTAAGGGCCATACTGCTTTCTGATAAAGGCTTGACCCAAGAATATGAAATATGAAAAGGCTTGCCCGAAGATATGAAATATGAAATATGGAAAGGGCTACGGCCCAGTGCATGATTGAGATTGGATTTGGGCTTAGACCCAACAGGACGTTATTGTTTTGGGCTCTGAAAGGGGCTTGTTGCACACTGAGTTTCCAAACTCACCCCCCTTTCCTTAACCTTGCAGGTGAGCCTTGATGTGGGGACTTGGGCCGGAGGGGATTCAGAGTGGCCACGGTGATCGTCTTGGGCTTTAAATAAAGTGTTGGTTTCCATTTAATTTCCTTTAACTATTATTTATTTTTGGGTTGTAATAAGGCCAATTTTAACTTTTCTTTTATTTCTTTTCGGGATTATTTTAATTTTAATAACTTTAAAATTGGTTAATAATTATTCAAATGGGCTAGACTTAGGACGTGTTTTCAAAATGATACTTGTTTTCAAAATATCTCAACACCACGATTAATCGATTTATCAAAGACGTCCACTTAAACAAATTTAAACTCGATATAACAAAGTGTGGCTATGGTTGTGGGCATGTCTAGGATTGGATCTAATTAAAGAGCTTGGTACTTAAGCGACCTTCATGGCTCACCTCCTCTGTCTCGGATACCTACACGGTGCCCAGCTTCCATACACTTTGTTAACTCAATAAAATGTATGGTTTTAAAACACTAAAACGAACGTGGGTTTTCAACTCCAATGTGGCACATCGATTCTACCATAACGTCCGGGCCGGGTTTGGGGTGTTACATTTAGTGGTATCGAGCCTAGGTTGCAACAACTCGGTGTGGATCGGGTCCAAAATGTTTTCAAAACTTAGGCCTAAGAAGGGTATTTTTGGAAATGGTTTCAAAAGTTCATTTTAAAGATGTTTTATGTAAAAATATATGTTAAAAAGGTACCGATCTTTCTGTTTTAATCAAGAGTTCAAAATGAAGGGAGTTTTCAAATCAAAGTTTTCAATTTCTATTTTCGATAATCAAAAACATGGTTTTTGGAGAAAGAAGTGGCATGATCAATCCCCGCACCAAGTCTGTAAGTATATTTTCCTTACAATATATGATATTGATATGATATTATGAATAGTGCCGAGACCCTACTATGAGACTTTAGCTAGGTAGAGTCAGTAATCAGTAGGAATGAGACTGTAGCTAGGCTACGATGATACGAAAAATCCTTGAACTGCTATATCTACATAAGACATTTTCTTAATAAACAAGGAACGTTATACTAATTTCATAAAATTCGTAAATCGATAATTCGATATGAGTACTAGAGGAGTCAGGACGAGGCCGCGGACGTGGTCGCGAAGGGTGCAAGTGAATCTTCATCCTCGGGGCATAGGCCACCGAGGAGCCGTTGTGCCGTAAGCAACGGAGACCGGTCTTATGATCGGTCATGGGGATGACGCTTATCCCAAGCCATGTTAAGGGTTTTAGAAAGAGTGGCTGGAGCTAATCTTCGGGACGGTGAATAGGAGGTCTATATCGAGCGACTTCGTGCCAACGAGCGCAGGTATTTAGGGGTGTATCTCGGAGTGGCCCCGAATGTGGCGTAATATTGGCCGGAGGCTACTGAACGGATCATGGACGATCTAGACGCTCGAGAGAGCAAAAGTGAAAGGAGTCGTGTCGCCGCTACGTGATTTAAGCATACCGATGGTGGATCACCGTAGAGAGAGTACCCCAATTAAGCAAGTAACACAGGAATTGTTCAAAACGCCTTTAAAGGGAGGTATGTTGGAGCAAGCTATGTGGATGCTCGTCGAAAGGAATTCTTGAATCGACTCAAGGTGATAAGACAGCAGTATGAGGCGAATTTTTGAGGCCGAGTCGATATGCTAGTGGTATAGTGGTAATCGAATCTGGCAAAGGTCCGCTTGAGGATGGTCTCCGCGATGAGCTTAGGATATTGATAGCTCCACGGAGGGAGCGTGGTTTTGCTTGCTTTGGTAGAAAAGGCTAAGATAGCCGAGGAGGTGAAGCTGAGTGAGCGATGAATCGTGAGAAGGATCGACCTGCATTCAAGAGGATTTGGACCCTCGAGTGCCACGAATCGAAGTGTTAAAAGAGCAAGGATGGAGGAACCGTTCGAGCAGTTCGAAGAATACTTATAGACCGCAGCTTGCGGGGACTGTGGTAGGGTGCATATGGGGAGTCTTTGAAACGAATCGAGCATGTTTTCGATGTGGGTTAAAGGAGCATAAGTTCAGAGAGTGTCCTCGGAGGACAGCTCAGGAGCTAGCGGCAGAGCAAAGGGATGTCCAACCACGGCGAGGAGGACCACCACCACGGAGGGGTCGTGGGCAAGGTAGAGGTGGCAATGGTAATGGACGAGGACGTGGGGCACCTGGCAGAGGTGCTGGTCATCTTGAAGCTCGACAAGCGGCGTTGGTTTATGCTGCACGACATCGTGAGGAGGGTGACGCCTCGATATTATAACCTGCACGTTCTTCATTCATAGCATGCCTTACACTACTTTGATTGATGTGGGTTCCACCCACTCGTATGTTGCTTGTGATGTATCCGGGGCTTTGGATGTGCTTCCCGAGAAGACGTGAGTGGGGTATCGATAATAAGTCCATTGGGACATTCGGTTAAGGTAGATAAAATTTTTAGGGCGATCACAGTTAGTGACACAAGATAAAATCTTTGAAGGAGATTTGATGGAGCCGCCATTTGGGATTTTGATCTTATTTTGGGAATGGATTGGTTAATTAAGCACAAGGCAACGTTGGATTGTCTTGCAAAGAGGATGGTACTAAGAATGCCAAGATGAGGAGATAATGGTCATAGGGGAACGAAGGATTATTTATCCAATGTTGTTTTGCGCGTAAGAGCCGAGAAGTTGATCCGGAAAGGTTGTGAGGCGTGCTTGGCCTTTGTAAGTCAAACGGGACTTGAGGAGATAACGGTGGAGTCGGTTAGGACTATTAGGAATTTCAGGATGTATTCCCGGATGAACTTCCCGGATTACCCCGAACGAGAGAAGTCGAGTTTGGAATCGACTTACTACCAGAATACCTCTGTGTCCATTGCGCCTTATCGGATGGCACCAAAGGAGTTGGTAGAATTGAAAGCTCAGATTCAAGAGCTGCTGGATAGAGGTTTATAAGACCAAGTGTTTCTCCGTAAGTGCACCAAGGTGCTGTTCAGTAAAGAAGAAAGATGGGACTATGCGAATGTGTATTGACTATCGGCAGTTGAATAAGCTGACTATCAAGAACAAGTATCTGTTACCAAGAATTGATGATCTGTTCGACCAATTAAAAGGAGCCTCGGTGTTTTCTAATATCGACCTTCGGTCAGGATATCATCAATTAAGAGTTAAAGAGGGGGATATTTATAAGATGGCGTTCAGGACTCGATACGGACATTACGAGTTTCGGTAATGCCATTTGGGTTGACTAATGCACCGGCATTCATGGATTTGATGAATCGGGTGTTCCAACCATACTTGGATCGGTTCGTAATCGTTTTATTGACGATATCTTGGTGTATTCGGAAACGGAGGAGAAGCATGATGAGCATCTTCGTGTAGTGCTGCAAGTGTTAAGGGAGAAGCAACTTTATGCAAAGTTTAGTAAGTGCGAGTTTTGGTTGAAGGAAGTTACCTTCTTGGGGCATGTTGTGTCTGCTGAAGGGATCAAGGTGGACCCTCGAAAGATTGAAGCCATTTTGGAATGGAAGCCACTGAAGTCGGTAACAGAAATTCGAAGTTTTTTGGGGTTGGCAGGTTATTATCGGAGATTCGTGGAAGGGTTTTCGTGATGGCGGACCGCTAATCTAAACTTATAAGGAAGGGAGCACCTTTTGTTTGGACAGATAAGCAGCAAGAGGCTTTTAAGAAGTTGAAGAAGGTTTTGACAGAAGCGCCAAGATTGATTCACCAGAGGTGGTAAGGATTTCACTGTACATGATGCGTCACATGTAGGTTTGGGCTGCGTGTTGATGCAAGAGGGTAAAGTGGTCGCTTATGCTTCACGACGCCTTAAGCCACATGAGGTGAACTACCCTACGCATGACTTGGAATTGGCGGTAATCTTTGCACTTAAGATATGGAGGCATTACGTATAGAGAGAAATGCATCATCTATACGGATCACAAGAGTCTTAAGTACTTGCGACTCAAAAGGAGCTGAATCTTAGGCGTGAAGGTGGATAGAGTTATTAAAGGACTATGACTTCGATTGAGTACCACCTGTAAGGCGAATGTCGTGGTGATGCGCTAAGTCGAAGAGTCAGGCGGAATTAAAGGCGATGTTTGCTCGTCTAAGTTTGTATGCCGACGGAGTTTGTTGGCGAGTTACGTGAGACCGACTTGGGTAGAACAGTTAAGAAGCAACAGTTGGAGGACGAGTCGTTGGTTGCTCGGTTTGACAAGTTGAGAAGGGGAGAATCGACTTTGGGTTAAATAGTGAGGGAGTTCTTTGTTTTCAAAGAAGAATTTGTATGCCGAAAGACTCGGACTTGAGATTGATGATTTTGAAAGAGGCACATAATGGACCTTGTGCTATGCATCCGGGAGGAGTAAGTTGTATCGAGACTTGCGAGAGCAATATTGGTGGCTCGGGCTTAAGCGAGAAGTGACCGAATTTGTTGGGAGATGTTTGACATGTCAACAAGTGAAGGCCGAGCATCAACTACCTTCGGATTGTTACAGCCGGTAAAGATACCACTTTGGAAGTGGGAAAGGGTAACTATGGACTTTGTAAGTGGGTTGCCGTTGACACCTTTTAAGAAGGATTCGGTTTGGGTGATTGTGGATAGACTCACGAAATCTGCTCATTTCATACCTGTCCGAACCGATTACTCACTTCAGAAGTTGGCCAGATTGTATGTGGCGAAAATAGTACGGTTGCATGGTGTGCCAAGATGTCGATAATTTCGCATCGAGACCCAAGGTTTACATCTCGGTTTTGGCGAAGTTGCATGAGGCATTGGGAACGCGATTGGATTTTAGTACGGCTTTTCACCTCAATCGGATGGGCGATCGAGAGGTTATTCAGATTTTAGAGGATATGTTGAGGGTTGTGCTATTGAGTTTAAAGGCACTGGGAGGACCATTTGCCCTTAGTGGAGTTCGCGTATAACAACAGTTATCAAGCAAGTATTAAGATGGCTCCATATGAGGCACTATATGGGCGAAGGTGTCGCTCGCCTACTTGTTGGGCAGAATTGGGGAAAAGGCAAATACTTGGACCAGAGTTGGTAGCAGAATCATCAAGACAAGATTAAGGTAATCGGGAAGAGGTTAAAGAGGCGGCGGATCGACAAAAGTCTTATGCCGATCTGAAGCGTAAGGATATTGAATATGCGGTAGGAGACATGGTCTTTTGAAAGTTTCGCCTTGGAAGAAGATCTTGAGATTTGGTAAAAAGGTAAGTTGAGCCCACGGTTTATTGGACCTTATCGAATCATTAAGCGGATAGGGCGGTGGCTTATCAACTAGAGCTACCTCGAATCTGGATCGCATTCACGATGTCTTCCATGTGTCCATGCTAAGGCGATATCGTTCGACCCAACTCATATCGTGCGATTCGCGAAATTAAGGTACAATGGATTTGACCTTTGAAGAGGAACTGTGCAAATACTTGATCGTGATGTCAAGGTGTTGAGAAAGAGGTCGATCCGTTGGTAAAGGTACTTTGGAGGAACCATGGCAAGGAAGAAGCTACCTGGGGACCAAGAGGCAATCGTCGTCCATAGACCCTCAACTGTTTGGACCAGGTAAATTTCGAGGCCGAAATTTCTTTAAGGAGGGTAGAGTTGTAACATCCTGATTTTCGGGTTTTCGCAATTCTTGATATTTTAAGTAAATTTCTAAAATTTGGTAGGTGATGATGGAATTCATAATTTGGGTATGTAAATGGGATTATGGAAGGCCCATGAGTTGGCCAAAACCGGTGGAATTTTTAAATTTTGGACTTAGGAGTTAGGGGTTCGGCTAGGTGCCCTTATATTAAGTTGTGGGTAAAGTGTATCACAAAAGATCCTCCGCAAAGTGGCTAAGTGACACCACTAGAGAGCTTTAAAGGTGGCGTGTAAGTGTTGGGGAAGACACAGGATCGATTCCTGTGTTGGCAAATAGGAGTATTTATTTTTGTGCAGGAAGGGTAAGTGTTGGAACCCGAGTGGATTACGTAAGAGGAGAGAGTTGGATCAAGTCAAATGCATAAATTAAGGAAGGATAAGGGAGAGATTTTAGGGATGTGATATGGAAATAGAGTTGGCGAATAAGGGAGTTTGGAGAGGGATTTTCGGCAGAGGGTATTAGGTTAGTAATTTCGGCATTAGGGTCTTAGTTGTGCCGATTTTGTTCTTTGGTGTGTAGCTTTTTCTCTCTTTCTTTTCCAGTTAATCTACCTCCCTTCTACTCAATTTTCTTCCTTTTCTTTCTTTCAAATCAGCCCACTATTTCCTTTCATTCACCATTGTTTTCCTTATCTCTATTTTTGCCGGTGCCGCAAAAGCCGAATCGATGAAGATAGGGGTGCCGATTCTTTGTGACCAGCAACCTTTTCTTCCTTCTCAATAGTTGGCGTTCGATTCCCTTACCTTTTAGGCATCCGGATTCAAGAGGAGAAAGACTGTGGTAAGTGTTCAAACTCTAAACAATTCCTTGTGTAGCTTTGGCCAAAAGCCGAAACTCCAAGTTTAGGGAGATGGCCGAATATGGGCATAGACTCTATGGGGTCTTCTTTTAATATTTTTGGTTTATTTATAGAAGGAGCAGCAAGGTGTAGTGTCGATTTGGAGTAGCTTGGATCGCCGGAGTAGCTAGGCCTAGTCATCATTCGCGACAAAGGTAAGGTGCCTAAGGCCATTAGGGATGGTGGCCGAATGTGTAAGTGTTAATATTGGAAAGTTCTTAATTTGGTTCAATTATTGCGAGCTGATCTATTTAACAATTGATTATAGGAGAAATCGTGTAGGAGATCTCGTCAAGGAATATCGCAAATCAGGTGTGTAACGAACCCTTTCATAGCTTAAAGCGATAAGATGCCGAAAAGCCAAAATGCCGAAATTCTGGCATTTCGAGGACTTGTGAGCAAGCGAACGCTCACTAGTTAGTTAGAATCGATGAGACGGTGATCGAGAACGATGGAAACGGTAAGAATGTGATTTTTGGCGTTCTTGGTAAGTTGGGCCTCGAGGGTCAAGTGGGGCCCATTAGGCTTTCGGGCCCATTTGGGTAAAATTGGTAGAAAACGAAATCATTAAATTGCATGATAAGACAGTTAAAACCGTTATGGAATATAGGCTAAGTGGGCCTAGATGACGAATTGGCTAAGTAGGCCCATTAGGGGTTTTAGGCCCAATAACTCGATTTCGCTAAAATGGGCCGAATCACTGTTTGCACCCATGGATTGTTAGTAATCGTTAATGAACATGGAAACCCTAATTTTGGTAAAATTACGAGATTACCCTTATAATATGAAAATGACCGTTTTGCCCTAGGTAAAATGACCATTATACCCCTAGGGTTTATGTATGATTTTAATACATGGGATTTTGATAAATATGGTATGTATGATATGCACATGAAATGTATGATATGCACATGAGGTAATCATAAATGCATTGGGTTGGGTTTTATATGGATGGAGGAAGTGAAAAGGGCTTATGCCCCAGCTTATCAAAAGGGCTTATGCCCTGCTTATCAAAAGGGCTTATGCCCGCTTATTGAAAGGGCTTTTGCCCCAGTTATTAAAAGAGGCTAGGCCTCCAGTTATATGATGCACATGAAATGTATGATATGCACATGAGGTAATCATAAATGCATTGGGTTAGGTTTTTATATGGATGGAGGAAGTGAAAGAGGGCTTATGCCCCAGTTATCAAAAGGGCTTATGCCCCAGTTATCAAAAGGGCTTATGCCCCAGTTATAAAAGGGCTTATGCCCCAGTTATTGAAAGGGCTTTTGCCCCAGTTATTAAAAGAGGCTAGGCCTCGGTTATATGATAAAGCACTATGCTTTGCCAAAGTGGAGAGTTTAGCGGGGTGGGTCGAGTTAATCCCACATGGTGTGTTGGTTGGTACGGGTGGAGAGTAGCGGATGGTGGGTTGAGTAGTCTCCCAAATGGGTTGCATTCTTTCATTGAAATTATATGTGACATTGAAATGGGCCTAAGGGCCATACCGTTTACAGTAAAGGCTTCGGCCCAGTAAATATGAAATATGAAAAGGCTTCGCCCAAGATTATGAAATATGAAATATGAAAAGGGCTACGACCCAGTGCATGATTGAGATTGGATTTGGGCTTAGACCCAACAGGCAGTTATTGTTTTGGGCTCTGAAAGGGGCTTGTTGCACACTGAGTTTCCAAACTCACCCCCCTTTCCTTAACCTTGCAGGTGAGCCTTGATGTGGGGACTTGGGCCGGAGGGGATTCAGAGTGGCCACGGTGATCGTCTTGGGCTTTAAATAAAGTGTTGGTTTCCATTTAATTTCCTTTAACTATTATTTATTTTTGGGTTGTAATAAGGCCAATTTTAACTTTTCCTTCATTTCTTTTTGGGATTATTTTAATTTTAATAACTTTAAAAATTGGTTAATAATTATTCAAATGGGCTAGACTTAGGACGTGTTTTCAAAATGATACTTGTTTTCAAAATATCTCAACACCACGATTAATCGATTTATCAAAGACGTCCACTTAAACAAATTTAAACTCGATATAACAAAGTGTGGCTATGGTTGTGGGCATGTCTAGGATTGGATCCAATTAAAGAGCTTGGTACTTAAGCAGCCTTCATGGCTCACCTCCTCTGTCTCGGATACCTACACGGTGCCCAAATTTCCATACACTTTGTTAACTCAATAAAATGTATGGTTTTAAAACACTAAAACGGAACGTGGGTTTTCAACTCCAATGTGGCACGTCAGATTCGGCCATAACGTCTGGGCCGGGTTTGGGGTGTTACAATCCAAACTCGTTGAGTTGAGTCCGAGTTCACTTATGGATGCGAATGTCCGAACTCGTTGAGTTGAGTCCGAGTTCGTGAAATGTAACTAGGCATCCGAACTCGTTGAGTTGAGTCCGAGTTCACTTATGGATGCGAACGCCCGAGCTCGTTGAGTTGAGTCCGAGCTCACTTAGGGGCGGGTTACATGATTTCTTGATTACATATGAGGCACTTATGTGTAAATTATCCGTGTATCCGAGTTGTATTCCGATGTGTTCAACGGGTGAAATTTCTAGTGAAATGGAAGAACACTTAAGATGCAAGTGACGTTTTGGTAAGTTTTGTGAAATGGACACTTTGGACAGGTATGTTCTTAACCCTCGGGTTGAAAATAGATACAACAACGATAAGGTGGTAAGATGATGAATGATGTTTAGAAATATGACATGTTTTGGTGATACCATGCTAAAGTTGTTTGGTATATTTGTATTGTTATGTTACTTGTTATTTACATATGAACTTACTAAGCATTTATGCTTACTCCTCCTCTTTATTTACTGTAGTTTTGAACAAGCCACTCGAATCGGACGGGTCAAGGTTCGATCACACTATCCAAAGGACTTTCATCCGGGTAAATGGCTTGTAAAACTTAAGTATGGCATGTATAGCAATATACTTATTTTGTGTAAATAATTTTATGATATGGCCATGTTTGGTTGAGAAAATGTTTGATATTGATAAGTCATGGTGATGGCTAATTTAGATCATGTTTGATATTATGGAAGTTTAATAGGTTATCTAGTTCATAAAAATTCATGGAAAGATGAAACTTGCCTTAAAATGTAATATTGTCAGCAAATGACATGAATTTGAAAAATCACTAAAAATATTATAAATGGAACTAAATAATGAGTAAGTTATGAAATTGAATCTTAATGAGTCTATTTTCATGTGGATTGAACAAAACAGTATATAAATTATATTTTATGAGATATTTAAACTTTTGTGAAACAAGGCCGAGTGATTTCTAGATCCCCTGTTCTAACTTTAAAAATTCATAATAAATTTTAAAAAAATAATTAGAAGTTTTTATTTATATGTAAAGATTCCTTATTGAGTCTAATTTTAAGAAAAACAAACCTCGTAGTCATTGAAATTCTATATAGAGAGATATATGATTCGTAATACACAGATGTCAGAGTAGTCAAACCCTAAAACAGGGGATACTTTAACTAATAAACTGTACTAATTGGCCCAACAAAAAATTCTAGAAAAAAATTAGTAAATAGATATATGAGTCTAGATTTAGGGAAAATTTACAGATCTTGATTTCAAGTTTCGTAACTCGAGATATGATTTTTCTTGTAACTGTGATACGGGTAGTTAGAAAGCTGTGAATGTAGAAACAAATGATTTGAAGTTCTTAATTTAATAAATTATGTTCGGTAACCCCTCAAGCTCGACTCCGGCGACAGTTTCGGGCGTGGGGGCGTTACATTTAGTGGTATCAGAGCAGGTTTAGTCGGTTCTCGGACTACGTGTTGTATGTACGGATTTTGCTATACATGCCATATGTATGAATTGTGATAGTGTGACGATTTCTGACCTTTTTAAATGAATTTTATATAGTAAATGGATCCCGATCCAAATTGTGGCGAGATGAAGTAGAGAGTAATGCTCCAGCTCCGCTGAAGGGCAGCGCGACCGAAAACCCACCTCCTATCGTTGGTCGGGGAGGAGGAGAAAGGATCGGAAGCCTTTCTCCAAATGATGAGTGCATGGTACACCGAGTTCGCTCGACGAACCCAAATGTACGACCTCCCCACCTCCCCAATTCCTCAACCTATGCCTCCGATGCCTTAGGGAGTGGATATGATAAAATTTCACAGAACCCCATTGATGAAATTCGTAAACAAGGGGTGAAGAATTTAGAGCAAATATTGATGATGATGTAGAAAGCGAGTTCGCTTGAAAATTCTATCCGGTATTTGATGAATTATCTTGTACACCGAAGAATGTTTGAAATGTGCTACATCTTTGTTGAGAGATTCACCTATAATTGGTGGAAGACTTTGATTTCAGTGGTACCGAAAGAGAGGGTAACACGGGAATTCTTTCAAGAAGAGTTTCGAAGAAATATATTAGTGAAAGATTTATTGATCGAAATGTAAAGAGTTTCTTGAGTGAAGCAAGGTAATATGACAGATCTCGAAATATGAAAGAGAGTTTGTTCGATTAAGTAAGTATGCTAGGGAATATGTTCCGACAAAAGCCAAAATGTGCCGACGATTTGAAGACGGGCTTAACGAAGACATTAAGGTATTTGTTGGGATCCTTGAACTAAAAGAAATGGTGGTACTTGTCGATCGAGCTTGCAAGGCTGAAGAATTATCAAGGAAAAGAAAAGCTAGAATCAAACACGAAATTGGAAGAAAAGACCAATGAGTAATTCACCCTCACAAAGAAACCGGAAAGTCAAGAAATATGAATCCTCGTTCCCAAGTTTCAGCTGGGCAATCATATGGAAATTTTAAGAAGCGAAATGTGGGTCCTAAATCTCAGACTACTTCTGCGGCTAGTGTGGGAAATACGAGATTTGTTAAACCCGAGTGCCAGCGGTGTGGTAGAAATCATTTTGGTCCGTGCAGAGCAAATGAATGTTTTCGATGTGGTTCTCCGGATCATTTTATTAGAGACTGCCCAGAGAGAGCTGAGAAAGAAAAATTTCAGAATGTAAAATCTAGTGGTGCAGACTCGAGGGGAAGGTATCCGAGAAAAGCTGGAAGTGAAACAAGCAGTAAGAATGTAGCCAGAGATGCAACAGTTAGATCTGAAGGAAGAGCTCCAGCTAGAACTTATGCTATTAAAGCGCGTGAAGATGCTTCCTCACCCGATGTGATTACCGGTACATTTTCTCTTTATGATACTAATGTTATTGCTTTGATTGATCCCGGTTCTACTCATTCATATGTATGCATGAAATTGGTGTCTAGTATGAATATACCTGTTGAGAACACAGAATTTATGATTAGAATGTCGAACCCGTTAGGCAAATGCATGATAGTTGATAAAGTATGCAAGAAATGCCCTTTAATGATTCGAGGTCATTACTTTCTGGCCGACTTGATGTTGTTGCCGTTTGATGAATTTGATATTATTTTGGGTATGGATTGGCTGACATTGCATGATGCTATAGTAAATTACAAAGAAAAGGTTATAGAATTAAAATGTGAAAGTGGTGAAATCTTGCGGGTTGAACCAGACAAATCAGAGGCAATATTTAGTATGATTTATTCGATGTCAGCTCAGAGATATTTGAGAAAGGGTTATGAAGCTTATTTGGCGATGTAATTAATACAAAAGAAGTTGAAAAGAAAGTTGAATCGATCTTGGTTGTGTGTGAATTTGCGGACGATTTCCGAAGAATTACCGGTTTGCCTCGATCGTGGAAGTAGAATTTGGTATAGATTTGATATCGAATAGCTCCGATCTCGATTGCTCCATATAGAATGGCACCAACAGAGTTGAAAGAATTAAAGTCGCAGCTTGCAAGAGTTGATGATAAAGGCTTTGTGAGACCAAGTTTTTCACCTTGGGGTGCTCCGTGTTATTTGTGAAAAGAAGGATGGTTCTATGAGATTATGTGTTGATTATCGGCGGTTAAACAAGGTGACAATCAAAAACAAGTATCCATTACCGAGAATTGATGATTTGTTTGATCACTAAAAGGAGCGACATGGTTTTCAAAGATTGACTTGAGATCTGGGTATTATCAGCTACGAGTGAAAGAGTCAGATGTGCCTAAAACTGCTTTTAGAACAAGGTATGGTCATTATGAATTTTTAGTTATGCCATTCGGGTTGACAAATGCTCCTGCTGTGTTTATGGACTTAATGAATCGCATATTTCGGCCATACCTGGACAGATTTGTTGTGGTGGTTATAGATGATATTTTAATTTATTCAAAAGATGAGACAGAGCATGCTGAGCATTTGAGGATAGTTTTGCAAACTTTGAGAGATAAGCAGCTGTATGCTAAGTTTAGTAAAAGTGAATTTTGGCTCCGGGAAGTTGGATTTTTGGGTCATATTGTTTCAGGTGATGGTATATGGGTTGATCCTAGTAAAATTTCAGCCATTGTTGATTGGAAACCACCAAAAATGTAACGAAGTTAGGAGTTTCTTGGGGCTAGCTGGGTATTATCGGCGGTTCGTAAATGAATTTTCTATAATTGCTGCTCCTATGACTAGACTACTCCGAAAGGATGTTAAATTTGAATGGATGGAAGAATGTCAACAGAGTTCCGAAGAATTGACAAAGTTATTAACTGAAGCACCAGTGTTGATACAACCCGAATCAGGTAAAGAATTTGTGGTGTATAGTGATGCTTCTCTAAATGGTTTGGGGTGTGTCCTCATGCAAGAAGGAAAAGTGGTGGCTTATGCTTGAGGCGCTTAAAACCTCATGAGAGGAATTATCCTACTCACGATTTGGAATTGGCTGCAGTGGTGTTTGCTTTGAGGATTTGACGACATTATTTGTATGGTGAAAAGTGCCGAGTATATACCGATCACAAAAGTCTTAAATACTTGATGTCACAAAAAGACTTGAATTTGAGACAGCGAAGATGGTTAGAGTTATTGAAAGATTATGAGCTTGTTATTGATTATCATCTAGGAAAAGCGAATGTGGTTGCCGATGCTTTAAGCAGAAAGTTGTTGTTTGCTTTGAGAGTTATGAACGCTCAGTTGAAAATTTCAGATGACGGTTCAATTCTAGCAGAGTTAAGAGCAAGACCGATGTTTTTACAAGAGATTTCTGAAGCTAAAAAAAAATGATCAAGATTTGCTAGCCAAAAGAAAACAGTGTGAAGCTGATATGGGATCGATTTTAATCGGTTCGATGGTTGTTTGATGTTTAAAAATCAGATTTGTGTACCGAAAAATGATGAGTTGATTCAAAAGATTTTGCATGAAGCACATAATAGTTGTTTGGCGGTTCATCCGGGCAGTACGAAGATGTATAATGACTTAAAGAAAATGTACTGGTGGAGTGGAATGAAAAGAGATATTTCCGAGTTTGTATCAAAGTGCTTAGTTTGTCAACAAGTGAAAGCTGAACACCAGGTACCTTCGGGATTACTTCAGCCTATTATGGTTCTTGAATGGAAATGGGATAGGATTACTATGGATTTTATATCAGGGTTGCCGTTAACTCCTGGGAAGAAAAATGCCATCCGGGCAATAGTTGATGATCGACTAAATCGGCTCATTTTATTCCTAAGACGTCTGATTATTCTCTTAATAAGTTGGTTGAATTGTATATCCAGAGATTGTTAGACTTCATGGGATACCTTTGTCAATCATTTCGGATAGAGATCCGAGGTTTACCTCACGGTTTTGGCAAAAGTTGCAAGAGGCATTAGGTACAAAGTTAAATTTCAGCACTGCCTTTCATCCACAAACTGATGGACAATCAGAGAGAGTAATTCAGATTCTTGAAGACATGCTCAGAAGTTGCGTATTGGAATTTCAAGATAGTTGGGAAAGGTACTTACCATTGGTAGAATTTGCTTATAATAATAGTTATCAGACGAGTTTGAAGATGGCACCTTGTGAAGCATTATATGGTCATAAATGTCGGACGCCATTGTATTGGACTGAACTCAAGGAAAATCAGATTTATGGAGTTGATTTAATAAAAGAAACCGAAGAAAAGGTGAAAGTGATTTGAGATTGTTTGAAAGCTGCTTCAGATAGACAGAAATCTTTTGCGGATTTGAAACGAAAAGAAATGGAGTTTCAAGTTGGTGATAAGGTATTTTTGAAAGTGTCTCCATGGAAGAAAGTTGTAACACCCCGAACCCGAGACCATCGCCGGTGTCGGACACGAGGGGTTAGCAAGCCAAGTTCACTTGTTTTGCCCATCCATTGGACATTTCCAGTCAGGCTGGAAAAACTGCGTCACTGTCGCCTTAAAAATCATATCTCGAGTTTCAAAACTCAGAAACTGGTTTCGTAAATTTTCCCTGAATTTAGACTCATATATCCATCCATGGATTTATTTCTAGAATTTTTGGTCGGGCCAATTGGTACAGTTTATTAGTTAAAGTCACCCATGTTACAGGGATCGACTGCTCTGACCTTCGCGCGGTATAACTTGAATATCTCTCTGTACAGGGCTTTAATGCTGGTCCCGTTTGTTTCTAATGAAACTAGACTCAAAATGGAATCTTTACATATAAGGTATGTCTCCTAATTCTTTTTTGATAATTTATAGTGAATTTTTAAAGTTGCGACAGGGAACCCAGAAACCATTCTGGTCCTGTCTCACAATAGCTTTAATATCTCTTAACCTGTAACTCCTATGACCATTTCGTTTCTTCCATAAGAAAATAGACTCATCAAGGTTCATTTACATAGCTTATTCACTATTTAATTCCATTCCTATGAATTTTGGTGATTTTTCACATTCACGCCACTGCAGCTGGCAGCATCTGTTTCTAAGGTAGGGCTTACCTATTTGGTAGTCTCCATGAATCAACTAGTCTTGCCATACATAGGTTCATATATGATCATTTTAACCATGCCAATGGCTGATCATATGACCAACATTCCCATTTCCAAGCCATAGCCACATCATGACACCAAATATATATATACAAACCACAATTAGTCTAAGTTCATGCTTCCTTTTCGAGCCATTTTCGCATGGCCGTACATACTTACATTACAACATATTTAACAAACAAGAGGTAGTCCTATACATGCCATCTCAAGTTCAACCAAAATTTATACCAAAATGGAGGCTTGATAGTGTGGATGACTTCGACTTCAACGATCCCAAATCCGATTGCTTGAGCGAAATCTAAAAAAAAACTGAGAGCCAAAGCAACGGGGTAAGCATTTTTATGCTTAGTAAGTCTCAAGGAATATAATCAACTCTAATTACAGCAATACATTCACATAGCCAAATGCATCATTTCATTTATACACATTCTTACTTCACACTTCATCATTATATAATTTCACAAAGTATCAATCAATTCAATAACTGAAATTCATTAGTCGATTGAGCGAATGTTGCTCAAACATGTCGACTTTCCAATGCACATATAACGTACCATATCCTTTGGGCTTTTCGAGTGTACTGATTGAATTCATTACAGCAACCAACACTCACCTCCAGCCCAAGATTCTTCGGAATATAACCGGATATAATCACGTGCACAAATGCCTTCGGGTCTTAGCCCGGATAGAATAACTCGCACGAATGCCTTCGGGTCTTAGCCCGGATATAGCCACTAGCACAATTGCCTTCGGGTCTTAACCCGGATATAATTTCCAGCATAATTGTCTTCGGGGCTTAGCCCGGATATTATTCGATTTCTCATGTACACATACATCAATAATCATTGGACATACATATTTCATTTTCGTTACTAAGGCTCAAACGCACATATATTCACAAGCATATTCGCCTTCGGGACTTAGCCCGGGTATCATTCAATTTCTCATACACACATAAATCAATAATCATACACATCCAAACTTCATCTCACATAATTCAAGTAAGGTCACTTCTTGAGGACTTACCTCGGATGTTGTCGAACGGCTTTTTCGGCTATTCGATCACCTTTTCCTTCCCCTTGTCCAATTGTGGCCCTCTTAGCTCTTGAGCTAATTCAAACAAATTCAATTTATTAAAACCTCATTGTGCTTGCTTATGGCCGAATATGACAAGGATTTTAAATGGTCATATGGCCACTCTTTAGCTTGAATACACAATGGTCATGCACATTTTATACTACATCAAGCAATTCAATACAATTTATTTGAGCATCAAGGAAATGCTAAGGCCTTCAATAGGCTACCCAAGGCCGAATATTCATGTACATGTTGAGGTCAATTTTGCACTTAATACCTCACAAAAACAGCATGCAATTTACTAATTAATGCTTTGCACATTGTATTAAAACTTATAATATAGCATCAAGCACTTATATGTGTGCTAGGCAATTGTGCTTGCAATTTCACAAGCATTCTTCCACATTTTCTTCTTTAAACCAATATATTCATCACTTAGTTCATAACCAAACATAATGTGAAATCATATATATGCATATATGAGCATGGCGAATTTTCAAGGTGTCCATAGCCATCCAAAACACAAATTTTAACTAACATGCAAGAAGCATGAATCATGCTCAAGAATGCATCATGGCGAATATGACAATCATGCTCCTCTTCAACTTCAATCATGATAAAACAAAGAGAAAACTCAAAGTCTTACTCAAGAGTAGACAACCCATCTTTGCATGCATCATCATCAAGCTTCACACTTAGCATGCAATGGCTTTATCACTATAACAACTTTGGCCAAATACCATTTCCATGGCATAACAAAGATTTGAGCCATGGCTAACATGCACATCAAGTTAGCAACCAAAACATGCATGAAACTCCCAACACAACCTCATACATACCTTAATCTTGATGCAAATTTAGCCAAATCACCTTCTAGATCTCTTCTAAACAAAGGAAATGAAGCAAAATCCCTTCTTCCTCTTAGTATTTTCGGCCAAAAGGAGAGAGCAAGCATGAACAAATTTTTTGTTTTTCTTCTTGGTTGCACGGCAATGGGGTATGCCACTCTCACACACATTTTTTTTTCATTCTTTTCTTACCCATGCTTATTTGTTTACTATTTCTCCCTAATGCCCAACAAAACATGTTTCATGACATGTTTAACCCATATCTCTTTGTCATGGCCGGCCATTACTTGTAAAAGGGGAATTTGACATGCAAGTCCATTATTTTGCATGCATGCTTTAATTAGTCATCACCCTTTCCCTATCGTATTTTCAAAGTTCACTACTAAGTCCTTTCTAGTGGAATTCACCTTTATAACACTAAATCAATCATCAAAAATGTCATACATGAATACACACATATTATAGGCATCGAAATAAATTTTAAATTATTGTTATGCCTCGGTTTTGTGGTCCCAAACCACATTCCTGCTAGGGTCTATTTTGGGCTGTCACAACTCTCCCCTCTTAAGAAATTTTCGTCCCGAAAATCTTACCGTAAATAGGTTTGGATATCGCTCTTTCATAGAGTTCTCGGTCTCCCAAGTAGCTTCTTCTATCCCGTGCTTGAGCCATAACACTTTCACTAGCGGAACCCGCTTGTTTCGCAACTCTTTCACTTCGTGATAGGATACGAATCGGTTCTTCCTCATAACTCATATTAGCTTGAATTTCAATTTCGATGGACTAATCACGTGCGATGGATCGGATCTATAGCATCGAAGCATCGAAACGTGAAAGACATCGTGAACCTTTTGAGTTCGGGGGCAAAATCAAGCGATATGCCACCGACCGACTCGCTCGATATCTCATATGGCCCAATGAACCTCGGGCTCAACTTGCCCTTACGGCCGAACCTGAGTATCCTTTTCCAAGGCGATACCTTGAGAAACACTTTATCACCCACCTGATACTCGATATCCTTACGCTTTAGATCCGCGTGACGACTTACGATGATCGGAGGCTATCTTCAGACTTTCACGGATTACTTTCACTTTCTTCAAAGATCCCTAATCAAATCCACCCGAAAATCTTGCTTTCACCGAGCTCACCCAAAACAATGGTGTACGGCATTTACGACCGTACAAGGCCTCGTAGGTGCCATCTTAATACTTGATTGAAAGCTTTGTTGTTGTGTTTAATTCAATCAACGGCAAATACCGCTTCCCATGAACCACTAAACTCGAGGACGCAACATCTTAACATATCCTCAAGTATCCGAATTATCCGCCGGATTGACCATCGGTTTGGGGGTGAAAGGCGGTGCTGAAATGCAACTTGGTACCCAAAGCTTCTTGCAACTTTTTCCAAAATCGCGAGGTAAATCTCGGATCTCTATCCGACACGATGGAAATAGGCACCCGTGTAATCTCACAACGAGAAACGTACAATTCGGCTAGTTTGTCCATTGAAAAATCAGACGTCACGGGATAAAGTGGGCCGACTTAGTCAATCGATCTACCACGGCCCAAACCGCATCCTTCTTACTTGCGGCAATGGCGGTCCGGATACAAAGTCCATTGTGACTCGATCCCATTTCCACTCGGGTATCGTGATTGGTGAAGTAATCTCAAGGCACCGATGTTCCGCTTTCACTTGTTGACATATTAAACATCTCAAACAAAGTCGGAGATGTCTCGCTTCATACCATGCCACCAAAACCGACGTTTCAAATCATTGTACATCTTCGTACTCCGGGTGGATTGCCATTCGGCTACAATGGGCTTCATTCAAAATTATCGAAATGAGTTCAATTCTTTGGGACACACAGATGACTTTTGAACCTCAAACAATCGTCATCGTCGATTTGAAACTCCGAGTCCTTGTTCGAACACACGCAGCCCGCTTTTGCAACCAACTCGTCGTCGACTTTCGAGCTTCTCGAATTTGGTGTGTCAATAATGGTTTGGCTTTCAATTCAGCCACTAACACACCGGATCGGATCGGACGCACAAGTGCACATTCATCGCCGTAAAAGTGAATAACGATTTACGACTCAAGGCATCCGCAACCACATTCGCCTTTCCCGGTGATAGTCAATGATCACTCATAATCCTTTAACACTCGAGCCAACGTCTTTGTCGCAGATTTAAGTCTCTTTGGGTCATCAAATATTTGAGACTTTTGTGATCCGAGTATACATGGCACCTTTCACCAAATAAGTAATGTCGCCAAATCTTTAAGGCGAATACGATGGTGGCCAACTCGAGATCATGAGTCGGATAATTTTTCTCATGTGGCTTTAATTGCCTCGACGATAGGCCACAACTCGACCTTCTTGCATTAATACGCAACCTAACCCAAGTAGAGAGGCGTCGCTATAGATGACAAACTCCTTGCCGGACTCGGGTTGCACTAGAATTGGGGCTTCACCAAATAAGTTTTCGTTGATCGAAACTTTTTGGCATTTCTCCGTCCATTCAACTTAACGTCCTTTTGGAGTAACCGTCATCGGCGTGGCTATCGTTGAGAAGCCTTTTACAAATCGTCGGTAATAACCTAAGAAGCCCCAAAAGTCTCGAACCTCGGTAATATTTCTGAGGCTTCCAATTAAGTATGGCTGAAATTTTATTCGGTCGACTCGAATACCGGCGCGATACCACATGACCCAATAAGCTAACCTCTCTTAACCGAACTCACACTTCTGAACTTAGCATATAATTGCTTGTCCCATAAAATTTGCAGCACTAACCGCAGTGTTCAGCATGTTCGGTCTCATTTCTTGAATAGACCAAGATGTCATCAATGAACATGACTACTTAATCGATCCAAATATGGTCTAAAGATCCGATTCATTAAATCCATAAATACCGCAGGGCATTAGTGAGCCCAAACGGCATCACTAGGAACTCATAGTGACCATATCTCGCTCAAGGCGGTCTTGGGCACGTCCGAATCTCGGATTCGCAATTGATAGTAGCCCGATCTCAAATCTATTTTCGAGAATACCGAGGCTCCCTTCATTGATCGAACAAGTCGTCAATACGTGGCAACGGATATTTTTTCTTTATCGTCGCTTTATTAAGTCGACGATAGTCGATGCACATCGCATGGTTCCATCCTTCTTCTTCACGAACAACACCGGCGCACCCTTAAGGCGAAAAACTCAAGCGAGCAAAACCTCTATCCACCAATTCTTGCAACCGAGCTTTCAACTCCTTTAATTCGTTGGTGCCATACGATACGGAGCTATCGAAATTGGAGTGGTACCAGTACCAATTCGATGCCAAATTCTATTTCCGAACAGTGGTAAACCCGCAATTCTTCGGGAAAACATCCGGTATTCACAAACCACGGGCACAGATTCGGGTTTCTTCTCGATTCCTTGTCATCGAAAGCACGACGCAAGGTACGCTTCGCACCCTTTTCTTACATATTTCGGGCCAACATCGCGATATTACACCGGCAACCCTTTAAGTCCGTGGACTCAACTCAATTATTTCATTATTCGCGCACCTCAAATCGATAGTCTTGCTCTTGCAATTTACAACCGCATCGTGCATGGTCAACCAATCCAAACCAAGAATAACATCGAACTCATCGAACGGCAAAAGCATCAAGTCTGCCGGAAAACAAGAACCTCGGAACACTAGGGGACTTTTCTTGCACACTTTGTTGACAAGCACGTAATGACCCAAGGGGTTTGACACCCGAATTACAAACTCAGTAGACTCAATGGGCAAAGTCTTACTGGATGCTAAGGTTTCACATATATATGAATGAGTAGAACCAGGGTCAATCAAAGCAATCACATTTGTATTGAAAAGAGTGAAAGTACCGGTAATAACATCTGGAGAGGCAGCATCCTCGCGTGCGCGTATGGCATAAGTCCTAGCAGGAGCACGAGCCTCAGATCTGATGGTAGCATCTCTAGATCCTCTCTGACCGCCACTGACATTGCCCATATTTCTAGGTGGCCTACCTCGAGCAGTGGTAGCACCCGGGTTTGCACTCTGACTTACATTCTGTTCATGCATCCTCGGGCAATCCTTCATAAAGTGGTCGGCCGATCCACACTTATAGCAGGAGCGATCACGAAACCAACAGCTCCCCGAATGCCATTTGCCACAATGTGGACACTCCGCCCTCTCTCGGCGATCATTTCCACCACCGGCGATCGAGGTGACTCGTGTGGTCACAGGGGGTCGATCGCGTCCTCGTCTAGAAAAGCCCGAAACGCCTCTAGACCGGCTCGCATCATCTCGAAATCTCTTCGATGCTTGTTGAAGAGACTTTCCCGAGGACCTCTTCGAATTCTCCGGTTCCCACATCAGCTTTTTGTTTCTCCTTTCTAAGCTCTTGACTTTACAAGCTCGCTCAACAAGTACTACGAACTCTCGTATATCGAGAATGCCAACAAACATCCTTATATCATCATTCAGCCCATCCTCGAAGCGTTTACACATAATAGCTTCGGACGAAATGCATTCTCGCGCGTACCGGCTAAGCCTCACAAACTTTCGTTCGTAGTCGGTAACGGACATAGAACCTTGCTTAAGATCAAGAAATTCCCTCCGCTTTTGGTCGATGAATCTCTGACTGATATACTTTTTTCGGAACTCGGTTTGAAAGAATTCCCAAGTCACTTGCTCTCTAGGCACCACAGAAGTCAGAGTACTCCACCAATAGTAGGCGGACTCGCGTAGCAAGGAGATGGTACACTTTAAGCACTCATCGGGTGTACAGGATAGCTCATCAAGCACCCGGATAGTGTTATCTAACCAAAATTCAGCTCGCTCGGCATCATCATCATCCGTAGCCTTAAATTCAGTGGCCCCATGTTTTCGAATCCTATCGACTGGGGGCTTACTTGACCTTATTTGGTCATCACGGAGGTATTGTAGGGCGGGGTTGCATTTGTCGGGAATGGAGGTTGTGGAACAGTCGTGTTGGTTCGAATGTATTGATTAAACCATTCGTTCATCACACTATAAAAGGCTTGCCTAGCCTCGTCATTAGGATTGCTGGCCATAGGTTGAGAGTCCGCCGGCGCTGTCCCTTGCGCGGGAGCAGGCGCCACACTCTCCACATCATCAGCTATCGCTTCGGTTGGGATCGGGATCCATTGCTATAAACAAACACAAAGTCAAATTGTCGTAATCACCACACTATCGATTCATCATTTAATGACATGTATAGCTAGACCCCAAACACATCACGGTAGTCCTAGAATCGACTAAACCGTGGCTCGATACCAATAAAATTGTAACACCCGAACCCGAGACCATCGCCGTGTCGGACACGAGGGTTAGCAAGCCAAGTTCACTTGTTTTGCCCATCCATTGGACATTTCAGTCAGGCTGGAAAAACTGCGTCACTGTCTCCTTAAAATCATATCTCGAGTTTCAAAACTCGAAACTGGTTTCGTAAATTTTCCCTGAATTTAGACTCATATATCCATCCATGGATTTATTTCTAGAATTTTTGGTCGGGCCAATTGGTACAGTTTATTAGTTAAAGTCACCCATGTTACAGGGATCGACTGCTCTGACCTTCACGCGGTATAACTTGAATATCTCTCTGTACAGGGCTTTAATGCTGGTTTCGTTTGTTTCTAATGAAACTAGACTCAAAATGGAATCTGTACATATAAGGTATGTCTCCTAATTATTTTTGGATAATTTATAGTGAATTTTTAAAGTTGCGACAGGGAACCCAGAAACCATTCTGGCCCTGTCTCACAATAGCTTTAATATCTCTTAACCTGTAACTCTTATGACCATTTCGTTTCTTCCATAAGAAAATAGACTCATCAAGGTTCATTTACATAGCTTATTCACTATTTAATTCCATTCCTATGAATTTTGGTGATTTTTCACATTCACGCCACTGCAGCTGGCAGCATCTGTTTCTAAGGTAGGGCTTACCTATTTGGTAGTCTCCATGAATCAACTAGTCTTGCCATACATAGGTTCATATATGATCATTTTAACCATGCCAATGGCTGATCATATGACCAACATTCCCATTTCAAGCCATAGCCACATCATGACACCAAATATATATATACAAACCACAATTAGTCTAAGTTCATGCTTCCCTTTTGAGCCATTTTCGCATGGCCGTACATACTTACATTACAACATATTTAACAAACAAGAGGTAGTCCTATACATGCCATCTCAAGTTCAACCAAAATTTATACCAAAATGGAGGCTTGATAGTGTGGATGACTTCGACTTCAACGATCCCAAATCCGATTGCTTCGAGCGAAATCTAAAAAAAACCGAGAGCCAAAGCAACGGGGTAAGCATTTTTATGCTTAGTAAGTCTCAAGGAATATAATCAACTCTAATTACAGCAATACATTCACATAGCCAAATGCATCATTTCATTTATACACATTCTTACTTCACACTTCATCATTATATAATTTCACAAAGTATCAATCCATTCAATAACTGAAATTCATTAGTCGATTGAGCGAATGTTGTTCAAACATGTCGACTTTCCAATGCACATATAACGTACCTTATCCTTTGGGCTTTTCGAGTGTACTGATTGAATTCATTACAGCAACCAACACTCACCTCCAGCCCAAGATTCTTCGGAATATAACCGGATATAATCACGTGCACAAATGCCTTCGGGTCTTAGCCCGGATAGAATAACTCGCATACGAATGCCTTGGTCTTAGCCGGATATAGCCACTAGCACAATTGCCTTGGTCTTAACCGGATATAATTTCCAGCATAATTGTCTTCGGGGCTTAGCCCGGATATTATTCGATTTCTCATGTACACATACATCAATAATCATTGGACATACATATTTCATTTTCGTTACTAAGGCTCAAACGCACATATATTCACAAGCATATTCGCCTTGGGACTTAGCCCGGTATCATTCAATTTCTCATACACACATAAATCAATAATCATACACATCCAAACTTCATCTCACATAATTCAAGTAAGGTCACTTCTTGAGGACTTACCTCGGATGTTGTCGAACGGCTTTTTTCGCTATTCGATCACCTTTTCCTTCCCTTGTCCAATTGTGGCCCTCTTAGCTCTTGAGCTAATTCAAACAAATTCAATTTATTAAAACCTCATTGTGCTTGCTTATGGCCGAATATGACAAGGATTTTAAATGGTCATATGGCCACTCTTTAGCTTGAATACACAATGGTCATGCACATTTTATACTACATCAAGCAATTCAATACAATTTATTTGAGCATCAAGGAAATGCTAAGGCCTTCAATAGGCTACCCAAGGCCGAATATTCATGTACATGTTGAGGTCAATTTTGCACTTAATACCTCACAAAAACAGCATGCAATTTACTAATTAATGCTTTGCACATTGTGGCCCAAAACTTATAATATAGCATCAAGCACTTATATGTGTGCTAGGCCGAATTGTGCTTGCAATTTCACAAGCATTCTTCCACATTTTCTTCTTTAAACCAATATATTCATCACTTAGTTCATAACCAAACATAATGTGAAATCATATATATGCATATATGAGCATGGCCGAATTTTCAAGGTGTCCATAGCCATCCAAAACACAAATTTTTAACTAACATGCAAGAAGCATGAATCATGCTCAAGAATGCATCATGGCCGAATATGACAATCATGCTCCTCTTCAACTTCAATCATGATAAAACAAAGATAAAACTCAAAGTCTTACTCAAGAGTAGACAACCCATCTTTGCATGCATCATCATCAAGCTTCACACTTAGCATGCAATGGCTTTATCACTATAACAACTTTGGCCAAATACCATTTCCATGGCATAACAAAGATTTGAGCCATGGCTAACATGCACATCAAGTTAGCAACCAAAACATGCATGAAACTCCCAACACAACCTCATACATACCTTAATCTTGATGCAAATTTAGCCAAATCACCTTCTAGATCTCTTCTAAACAAAGGAAATGAAGCAAAAATCCCTTCTTCCTCTTAGTATTTTCGGCCAAAAAGGGAGAGAGCAAGCATGAACAAATTCTTTTGTTTTTCTCTTCTTGGTTGCACGGCAATGGGGTATGCCACTCTCTCACACACATTTTTTTTTCATTCTTTTCTTACCCATGCTTATTTGTTTACTATTTCTCCCTAATGCCCAACAAAACATGTTTCATGACATGTTTAACCCATATCTCTTTGTCATGGCCGGCCATTACTTGTAAAAAGGGGGAATTTGACATGCAAGTCCATTATTTTGCATGCATGCTTTAATTAGTCATCACCCCTTTCCCTATCGTATTTTCAAAGTTCACTACTAAGTCCTTTCTAGTGGAATTCACCTTTATAACACTAAATCAATCATCAAAAAATGTCATACATGAATACACACATATTATAGGCATCGAAATAAATTTTAAATTATTGTTATGCCTCGGTTTTGTGGTCCCGAAACCACATTCCGGCTAGGGTCTATTTTGGGCTGTCACAAAAGTCCTTAGATTTGGACGAAAGGGCAAGTTAAGTCCGTGTTTTATTGGACCGTATGAAATAATTGAAAAAGTTGGACCGGTAGCATATCGGCTAGCGTTACCACCCGAATTAGAGAAGATTCATGATGTGTTTCACGTATCTATGTTATGCCGGTATCGTTCGGATCCTTCACATATAATTTCAGCGACAGAAATTGAACTGCGACTGGATATGACTTATGAAGAAGAACCGATTAAGATTTTAGCTCGAGAAGTCAAACAACTAAGAAATAAAAGTGTTGCACTTATGAAAGTGTTGTGGCAAAAGCATGGGGTAGAAGAGACTACATGGGAACCTGAAGAAACTATGAGAAACCAATATCCACACCTGTTTACCAGTAAGATTTTCGAGGACGAAAATCGTTAAAAGGGGGGGAGAGTTGTAATATCCTGAATTAGGGCTTAATCAGAATAGTGGTTTCGTGACCACAAATCCGAGATAGAAATAATTATTTTATAATTATTTTGATGATTATGATATGATTGCATGATTGTGTGAAAATTTCGTGATGAAATTCTATGCCTAAAGTGCTTAAATTGAAAATAGGACTAAATCGAATAAGTTGCAAAACTTGCATTCTAGAAGTTTTTGTATGAAATTGTTTTGGAATATTAATGAGGAGGTCTTAAATAGCAATTTGACCAATTTTAAGTTCATGGACAAAATTAGGACATGGAAGGAATTTTTGGAAAGTTTAGTAGTAAGGGTATTTTGGTCATTTAGTTATTAAAATGAATTAAAACAAAATTAAAAGCCAATTTTGTCCATCTTCTTCATTAGGCCGAAATTTCAAGGGTTCTCCATAGCTAGATTTGTTTCAAGCTTCCAAGCTCCATAGTAAGTGATTCCAAGCCCGCTTTTAATGTTCTTTACGTTTTTGGAATCCGGTAGCTCGATTAAGCTTATGTTAGCAATAATTCAACCTAGGGTTTATATTTGGAAAAATACCCATAGGTGAAATTTGTGTATTTTGATGTTTTATGATAGAATATGAGGTTTTAAATTATGTTAGACAACTTGTGCTACTCGGTTTTGAGTGAAAACGAGTAAAGGGCTTAATCCAGAAAAATACCTAATAGTCACAAGTATATGTTAGAGAGAGAATTTGATGTTGCCATAGAAGGAAAAGTGATCAGCATGTTATAAAACATAAGAATAAGGAATAAAGTTTAATTCTGAGCCTAGGGCAAAAGTGTAATTATGCAAAAGTTTAGGGCAAAAGTGTAATTTTTCCAAAGTTCAGTATTAAATGCTATTTTGATGAATGTATGTATTAAATAAGATTAATTTGGCATCATAGATCAAGAGAAACGAGATTCAAGTCGCGATCGAGGAAAATAAAAGATTGTGGACTAAATTGCAAAATCTTTATATTTTGGTACCAAGGTAAGTTCATGTGTAAATAATGTAGCATAATTGTTATTTTTAAGTTATTGATGTTAATTATATGATACGCTGATTTTTAATCGTGAAATATTATGCTTTGTGTTTAATGTTGAGTAATATGCAAATCATGTTTACTACTTGATAAATATGAATTGCTACCGAGTATCGGCCCGATATTCCATGGAAGACGACAAATGTGAGATCGAGGAAAAGCCCGTTTGAACCTTAGGAATAGATTAGGATACAAGTGACATGTCACTAGGATGGTTGAGCATCCGAACTCGTTGAGCTGAGTCCGAGTTCACTTATGGATGCGAATGTCCGAACTCGTTGAGTTGAGTCCGAGTTCGTGAAATGTAACTAGGCATCCGAACTCGTTGAGTTGAGTCCGAGTTCACTTATGGATGCGAACGCCCGAGCTCGTTGAGTTGAGTCCGAGCTCACTTAGGGGCGGGTTACATGATTTCTTGATTACATATGAGGCACTTATGTGCAAATTATCGGTGTATCCGAGTTGGATTCCGATGTGTTCAACGGGTGAAATTTCTAGTGAAATGGAAGAACACTTAAGATGCAAGTGACGTTTTGGTAAGTGTTGTGAAATGGACACTTTGGACAGGTATGTTCTTAACCCTCGGGTTGAAAATAGATACAACAACGATAAGGTGGTAAGATGATGAATGATGTTTAGAAATATGACATATGTTTTGGTGATACCATGCTAAAGTTGTTTGGTATATTTGTATTGTTATGTTACTTGTTATTTACATATGAACTTACTAAGCATTTATGCTTACTCCTCCTCTTTATTTATCAGTAGTTTTGAACAAGCCAGCTCGGGAATCGGGACGGGTCAAGGTTCGATCACACTATCCAAAGGACTTTCATCCGGGTAAATGGCTTGTAAAACTTAAGTATGGCATGTATAGCAATATACTTATTTTGTGTAAATAATTTTATGATATGGCCATGTTTGGTTGAGAAAATGTTTGATATTGATAAGTCATGGTGATGGCTAATTTAGATCATGTTTGATATTATGGAAGTTTAATAGGTTATCTAGTTCATAAAAATCATGGAAAGATGAAACTTGCCTTAAAATGAATATTGCTGCAGCAATGACATGAATTTGAAAAATCACTAAAAATATTATAAATGGAACTAAATAATGATTAAGTTATGAAATTGAATCTTAATGAGTCTATTTTCATGTGGATTGAACAAAACAGTATATAAATTATATTTTATGAGATATTTAAACTTTTGTGAAACAAGGCCAGAGTGATTTCTGGATCCCCTGTTCTGAATTTAAAAATTCATAATAAATTTTAAAAAAAATAATTAGAAGTTTTTATTTATATGTAAAGATTCCTTATTGAGTCTAGTTTTAAGAAAAACAAACCTCGTAGTCATTGAAATTCTGTATAGAGAGATATATGATTCGTAATACACAGATGTCAGAGTAGTCAAACCCTGAAACAGGGGATACTTTAACTAATAAACTGTACTAATTGGCCCAACAAAAAATTCTAGAAAAAAATTATTAAATAGATATATGAGTCTAGATTTAGGGAAAATTTACGGATCTTGATTTTGAGTTTCGTAACTCGAGATATGATTTTTCTTGTAACTGTGACGCGGGTAGTTAGAAAGCTGTGAATGTAGAAACAAATGATTTGAAGTTCTTAATTTGATAAATTATGTTCGGTAACCCCTCAAGCTCGACTCCGGCGACGGTTTCGGGCGTGGGGGCGTTACATACAGATAGTATGTAGCTAGGTCACATGTATGGTGCTAAGTGCACATCATGTGTACAAGAGAGCTACAAGACATTATGATGTAGCTAGGTCGCATGGGTGATACTATGTGTACACCATATAGACAAGAGAGCTACGGGATATATGTAGCTAGGTCGCATGCGTGGTTCCAGGTGAAGGACACCATGTAGACAAGAGAGCTACGAGATAAATTGGCTAGGTCACATGGGTGGTACTGAGTGTTCACCATGTGTACAAGAGAGCCGAACTATATGATGGGTGGAGCTATGTGCTGAAACCACCAAGTATCGAGGATTGATCCGAAGTGTTCAACGGGAGACTCTATGTATTGCTTTGTGAGTTTTGTGATGAATAAGTGCAGGAACTTGGTTATGTGAATGATGTGTTCATTAAGTGACCAGGATGTGGTAAGGTTATAAACAAGTAAGTTATACATGAGAATGATTTTATGGTGATCTTGTGATCATGGGCCTATACTTGTGATGTATGAAATGCAGTGAAATTGATTTGTGATATATATGTTAAAATGAGGTTATTACAAAGAAAGTGTGAAAGAGTGAATTAGCAATAAAACTGTTTTGGACAGTAGCAGTGACATGACTTTGAAAAATCACCAAAAATAGTAGAAATTGAATCAGAGACTGAATGAGATATAAAATTAAATCTTAATGAGTCTATTTTCATATGAAAGAAACAAAGCAAGAAAATGAGTTCTATATTTTGAGATATTTATGTTTTTCTGAGACTGGAATGATTTCATGATCCCCTATTCTGACTTTGGAAAATCACAAAAATTTGGAGAAAAATAATTAGAGGCTCAAACTTATATTTTTAAAATCCCTAAGGAGTCTATTTTCAAGATAAATCAATAAGAACACTATCCAAGTTCTGTACTATGAGATAATTAATTTTTAGTGAAGAGAGGTCAGAACTGTCAGAAAGTGAAACAGGGGAAATTTTAATGAATAAAATGTACTAATTGGCTAAACCAAAAATTATGAAAATTTTATGGTGGAAAGATATGTGAGTCTAGTTTCAGTTTAAATTTACGGATCTTAATTTGGAGCTCTGTATCTCAAATTATAAATAAGTAAGTGACTATGAGTCGTGTGGACAGTTTGATGTGAGCATTTATTAGTAAATTGTGAAATTGTACTTACAAGAATGCTATATTCATTAAGGATGTGGAATGGAGAGGAGGAGGAGGAAAATAAATATATGTGGAATACATGGAAACTATGGTATATGAAATATTGATATAATGAAATAAATGATATGTGGTTATAAGAAAACAGAAAGAGAATGATATGTATCATGACATGTGTATATATATATATATATATATATATATATATATGACTAGTCTCAATGTAATGCTTGTTGGGTATGGAGTTGAATTGAAATGTTTCAGGCAAACATGTTATTTTGCACATCTGAATTGTGGTATTTTATAAAGATATGATCTAGTTTTAAATATGAATGCTTGATGATTAAGCTGAAGATATTTGGTAAGATGATAATCTTGGTATAAATGTATAAGTGGTACTATAATAAACAAGGTAAAATGAGTATGAGAGACACATGTATGATGACATACAAATGCTATGTTTGTGGTTTAGTAGAGAATATTTAATCATTAAATGAATACCATGTTATATGCTTTTGATTTTGTATAAGTGTGTAAGAGATTAAGGTTGACCAAAGCTTGGAAACTAGCCTAGGTATATTCCACACAGGCAGAGACACGACTATGTGTCTCAGCTGTGTATGGAACACGACTTTGGGACACGGGCGTGTGGAGCCTTAAAGCATGAAATTTCCAAGATTTTTGTAAGTTCTCGGTTTAGTCCCGAACCTTTTCTAAAGTATGTTTTGGGCTTCGTAGACTCAAATAAGGGACTAAAGTATGTTTTGGGCTTCGTAGACTCAAATAAGGGACTATGTGTAAGTAAATGAACGTTTTGAAATATGAATAAAGATTTTATGGCCCGTATTTTATTTTAATGTTTGTATGTTTGTCCGGTAACGCCTCGTACCTTATCCCGGCCTCGGGTACGGCTAAGGGGTGTTACAATTGAGACCATTAGAAAATGTCTCAAGTTGGATGCAATGTGGGATTCCATGATGAGGGCATTTCTGTAATAGTTTTTTGTATCGTTCCCATGCCTCAGACAAGGACTCGTCATCCATTTGTTGGAAGGCAGTGATCTCGTTCCTCAACTTAGCATTCTTGCTAGGCTAGAAATACTTCATGAGGAATCTTTCGGCTAACTCTTGCCATGTAGAAATTGAGTTTGGTGGCAATGAATTCAACCAGGCTTGAGCTCTATCCCTTTGTGAGTACGGGAACAGCTTTAATCGTAATGCATCTTCGGGAACTCCAGCTAATTTGAAAGAGTCGCTCACCTCCATAAATAGTCTTAAGTAAAGATGAGAATCTTCAGTAGGCATTCCACTAATTTGGAATAGGACTGGCTTCAGCTCGAATTGTTGTACCTCGATTTCAGGTCTCCTAATGCCCAGATTAAGATCGTTAAATACTAGCACAACATATTGTCTTATGGCTCTATCACTATTATCAGCAATAAGGATAGGATTTTGAGCAAGTTTGCTCCATTTCCTTGATTCATATTCTCGAAGTTCATTCCTTCAGTCCTTCTCTGGTTCGCTTGTCTTTTTCGTTGTCAAAAGGTTTGTTCTATCTCAGGGTCTATAGGAAGTAAGTCAATAATCTGGTCAATACTCATAAACACCTGAAATAATCACAAGAAAAAAAATTAAGTAAAAATTTAAACAGTAAAATAAACCAAAATGTAAAACTAACAAATTCACAAATAATGCCTTCTTTTAAAAATAATCCTGGCAACGACGACTTGGAACGACGGAAATGTGCAAGTGTACACAATCGCAACAAGTAATAAAGTGACAAGTAAATGTCGAGTTATTGTACCCACAGGGACTGTAAAAAGAATTATTTATGAAATTAATTGTAAAACACTTTGGTGAGGTAAAAATAATTTGTTTGTAAAAAATGGTCAAAAACTGCTTAAAAAAACTAAGTAAATAATTAAAAATAAAACAAAGGAGTTCTAATGCACGATTTCAAATAAGATTTAATTAAGGTAACATACTTGTGTTGGATTAATTATATTTCTTGAACTCGTAATTATTAAACTCATGTTTACACTCATATTTAATAAATTCACAGCAACCCGGTAATTTGCTAACTTATGAACAAACTTACATACAAAAATCCATTCATCTCTTGATATATCCCTATGTCAATTCAACCGACTAAACAAATTCTAGTAAGCAAACATGTTATTACACATACATACTCATTAAACTGAACTAATCTCTTGCATATCCCTATCTCAATTCGCACGATTAATTAAATCTAATCAGCATATAAAAGACTATGTGAGGTAACAAGACATGTAACGCCCCAAAAATCCTGAACTTTCTTTTTTTCTTTTTTTTTTTCGGTTTTGATAAAAGGTGTGCTTAATATTCCTAGTCAAGTTGTTATCTATGTGATGATAGGCCTTGGTTAAGTTTTGAGTTTGAACTTTGGGGTGAAGGAATTTATAGTTTAATAATTAAAAAAACCTTGATGGCAAGTAGTTTGGTTTTTAAATAAAAAATGGAGGAATTAGACATAAGGAGCCTTGTGTTGGAATGGCAAGTAGCATCACATATGGGGCTTAGAGGTGGCGTCACATGCTTGGCAAGGAGGTTTGGGGTTCGAATCCCTCCTTGCTCAAAAGAAGGATTTATTTTTTCTCAAATAATAGCCAGTAGTGGCGTTGGATGTGAACTCTAAAGGGAGTGATCAGAGGAGAAATTTAAGGAAAGGATTAAGGACTTATCAGGGAGAAAAGTTAGGAGGTGAGGAGTGTAGAGAAGTGGAGCTGAATTGGGAATTTGGAGATAGGTAAATTCGGCTATAGTATATATAGGTGCCGATTTAGGGGATTCTAGGCTAATGTCGAATTCTCCCTTTCTATTTTACTGAAAACACTTTTCTCTCCAAATATCCAAAAGTTGAAATCCCTTATTCTTTCTCCTTTTATTTTGTGCTAATTTCTTCCCTTCCTTTCTCATCAAACTCTTTTCTTTCTTGCTCCTAGTTACTTTCTATAAAGCCGAATATCTTTTGGCCAAAATCCTGTTCTTCAACATTGGCTGATCGATTCTTGTGTAAGTGCTTTACTTTCTTTTAGTTGGTCTTCCTAGTATCGGTTTCTTCTCTCCCTCACTCTTTCTAAATCAATTTTGGTAGGGGATTAGTATCGAATCTCGGATTTCAGATCTCTGTCGAATTACTCTTTTGGCGTTTTGGGGTTTTGGGTAAGTATTCCTCTTTTATTGGTTAAGGTTGGCCAAATGGTCAAGGATGATTTAAGAGTGACTTAAGATGATTGTGAGTCACTTGTTATTTAGTTCTTAATGATTAAGATTGATGTAGATTTAAGAAATACTCGTGATTAGTGATCAAGGAAGGGCTGTTAAGGCTTGTTGTTCAAGGTAAGGCAAAGGTGAGATTTTTGATTTTTGGTGATCGTATTTGATAAGTGTGTGATTAATCGTTGAGTGACATCATTTATAGGTTCGTGGCTGAGGAGATCGTGGCACGTTTTAGTAACAGGTGTGTACATACACTACACACACAATAGACTGACAAATCCCGAAATGCCAAAAAGCCAGAAGTTTGGCTACAATAGTCTTGCGAGCGCACGAACACTTGTAAGGGGGAACCCGATAGGTTACCAGAGGCCCCATGAGCGATTCCATGGACTTGGGTCGTGTATTGGCCAACCAGGCCAGAATGGGCTAAATGGGCCCGATAGGTTGTAGGGCCCATAATAGGCCAAATTGGCAATTCGATACTATGTGATGAAAAATCATATGATTGCATGACTATGAATGTGATTGGGCCTAAGGGGCCAAATGAATAAGTGTGGATTTGTTAGTGTTTAGAAAGGGGTTGTGGACCTAGTTTTTGGTAACTACTCAATCAGACATCAAACTTAAATAATTAATTAATTGCAACCGTGGACGAGTCATAAGGTTAAGGTGTGGCAATGGGCATATGCATGTCTAGGATTAGATCTTGTAACACCCCGAACCCGAGACCGTTGCCGGTGTCGGACACGAGGGGTTAACAAGCCAAAACCACTTATAGCACCGACCAACTTGACATTCCCAGGCAAGCTGGAAAACTGCGTCACTGTTGCCTTAAAAAGCATATCTCGAGTTACAGAACTCGGAAACTGATTCCGTAAATTTTCCCTGAATTTAGACTCATATATCCATCCCTGGAATTTTTTATAGAATTTTTGGTCGGGCAAATTGGTACATTTTATTAGTTAAAGTCACCCATGTTACAGGGGTCGACTACACTGGCTTCGCGCGTTACAACTTGAATATCTCTCTGTACAGGGTTTCAATACTGATGCCGTTTGTTTCTAATGAAACTAGACTGAAAAAGGAATCTGTAAATATAAGGCATGACTTCTAATTCATTCTTGATAATTTATGGTAAATTTTCAAAGTCGCGACAGGGGACCCAGAAACCGTTCTGGCCCTGTCTCACGAGAACTTTAATATCTCTCAGTATACTGTTCATATGATCGTTTCGTTACTTTCATATGAAAATAGACTCGTCAAGGTTCGATCACATAATTTATTCACTATTTAACACCATTCCTACAAATTTTGGTGATTTTTCACATCCACGTCACTTCAGCTGGCAGCCTCTGTTTTTAAGGTAGGCTTTACCTATATTGTAGTTCCCATGGACCAACTATAGTCTAGTCATACTTAGGTCCACATATGATCATATTTAGCCATTCCAATGGCTGATCATGTGACCAACACTCTCATTCCAAACCATAATCACATCATGAAACCAAATATAATTACAAACCACATATGGTCAAATTCCATACTCCACTTTTACAAACCATTTTCGCATGGCACACACATATACATCACAAAGTACTTAAAAACAACCGAGGGTGGTCCTATACATGCCATATCCAAAACTCAACTAAAGGAGTACCAAAAAGGGCTTTGATAGTGTGGTTGACTTCAACTTCTATGATCCCGAATCCGATCGCTAACGAGCAAAATCTATAAACAGAGAAACAAAGAAACGGAGTAAGCAATTTATGCTTAGTAAGTTTGAGCCATAATATACACACAACCAAAGCATAGCATTCAAGTAGCTAAACAATAATTCATATGCACAATTTCTCAAAGACATGCTTACTTCACAATCCCAACTCTTATATTCATACACAAATAACGGCCTAGTTAATGCCGATAGCTCATTTATCATTAGAGCGAATATTCATACGCACTTACTCATAGTGTGCTAAGCACACACAAAACATACCTTGTTGTTGGGAATTTCACAAGTGCATTAACTGAAAATTTTCCAGCAAGTTCAAAGTTCTCGAATCACATACCTTCGAGTTTATCCGGATATAGCTACTGTTCAAACGCCTTGGGACATAGCCCGTTATGGTAACCCGCACAAAGGCCTTCGGGACTTAACCCGGATATCACAATTTGCACAATTGCCTTCTGCTTAGCCCGATATCATAACTCGCACAATTGCCTTCGGCTTAGCCCGATATCACTCGAACATTCATACACATCTTTGTTTCAATTTCATAACACAACTTTTATGCACAATTCACTTAGCAAAAATATCATTTCGCTCAATGGCCACATACAAAGGCACAATTTCGATTGCTTATTACTTCATTCAATCGAATCAAAATCTAAGTTTCGATACTCGAAAACTTACCTCGGACGTGGTCGAACGATTTCGACGGCTATTCGACGACTTTTTCCTTCCCCTTATCGGATTTAGCTCCCCTTTGCTCTTGAGCTTAATTTAACAAATAAATTGGTTTTATCATTTGAGCATCGAAGAGGAATTCAAGATACCTAGCCAATATATATGCTCATTAGGCATCAAAGTCGCATATGTACGAAATCACGAATCGAACTCAACACATTAGTTAATATTCCTCTTACCCGAATTTTCTAAGCCAAGAATAGGCATCAATATGCTTGCCTCTAACCGAATGCATGCACACCAATTTCCCTCATGTGGCGAATATGCATGTCCATGTTGAGGCCAATTATGCACTTAATACCACACAAAACAGCATGCATTTTACTAACTAACGATTACATATTGTAGCTCAATACACATCTCTCATGTACTTCATAACCAAACATCATCACAAGAAAATATATACCTTGAAATAGTATATATGTCATGCCAATACATCATGTGCAAACATGTATACACATATAGGTGCAAGGTCAATCTCAAGGGTTCATACCCATCCAAACACAAATTTTACCAATCAAGTAACAAGCATAAATCATGCTCATGAATGCACCATGGTCGAATACATCACAACCATACTCTTTCAACTTCGGTCATGGTTAAACAAAGAATTCAATGTCCTACTCAAGAATACTAAAAAGAAATTTCAAGAGTAGTCAATCCATCATTACATGCATCATCAACAAGCTTCACATTTAGCATGCAATGGCTTTAACACAATATCAACCTTGGCCAAATACCATTTTTCATGGCATAGCAAGGATTTGAACCATGGCTAACATGCACATCAAGTTAGCAACCAAAACAAGCATGAATCTCATGACACAACCTCAACATACCTTAATCTTGATGCAAGTATAGCCAAATCTCCTTCTAGATCTCTTCTAAACTAAAAATGGAGCAAAATTTCCTTCCTTCTTAGAATTTTCAGCCCAAAGAAAATGAGAATGGATGAACCAAATTTTTTTCTTTTCCTTTCTCTCAACTCACGGCCTGGGGGGAAGCATGGATGAGACCATTTTTTTTTCTTTCTTTGCCCATGCTCTTTATTTTATTATTTCACCTAATGCACCAACAAAACATGTTTCATGACATGTTTTGCCCATCCACTCTTGCCATGGCCAGCCACTTCATGTTGGGGGAAATTGACATGCAAATCCCTTATTTTTGCATGCATGTTCAACTAGTCATCACACCTTTCCCCATCATACTTTCAAAGTTTACTACTAGGTCCTTTCTAATGAAATTCACATTTATAACTCTAAATCGAAACATCAAAATGTCACACATGAATTAACACATATTATAGGCATCAAAATAAATTATAAATTATTTTTATGCCTCGATTTTGTGGTCCCGAAACCACCTCCGACTAGGGTCAATTTTGGGTGTCACAACTCTCCCCACTTAAGAAATTTTCGTCCCGAAAATCTTACCGGTAAATAGGGTTGGGTATCGCTCTTTCATAGAGTTCTCGGTTTCCCAAGTAGCTTCTTCTATCCGTGTTTGAGCCATAACACTTTCACTAGCGGAACCCGCTTGTTTCGCAAACTCTTTCACTTCACGTGATAGGATACTTAATCGGTTCTTCCTCATAACTCATATTGGTTTGAATTTCAACCTCGATGGACTAATCACGTGCGATGGATCGATCTATAGCGTCGAAGCATCGAAACATGAAAGACATCGTGAATCTTTTCGAGTTCGGGGGCAAAATCAAATGATATGCCACCGACCGACTCGCTTCGGATATCTCATATGGCCCAATGAACCTCGGGCTCAACTTGCCCTTACTACCGAATCGAGTATCTTTTTCCAAGGCGAAACCTTGAGAAACACTTTATCTCCCACCGATACTCGATGTCTTTTCGCTTCGCACCCGCGTCGACTTCGACGATCGGAGGCTATCTTCGTGACTTTCACGGATTACTTTCACTTTCTGCTCAAAGATCTCTAATTAAATCCACCGAAAATTTTGCTTTCACCGAGCTCACCAAAACAATGGTGTACGGCATTTACGAATCGTACAAAGCCTCGTAGGGTGCCATCTTAATACTTGATTGAAAACTATTGTTGTGCGAATTCAATCAAAGGAAAATATCGTTCCCATGAACCATCGAACTCGAGGATGCAACATCTTGACATATCCTCAAGTATCTGAATTATCCGCCGGATTGACCATCGGTTTGGGGTGAAAGGCGGTCTTGAAATGTAGCTTGGTACCCAAAGCTTCTTGCAACTTCTTCCAAAATCACGAGGTAAATCTCGGATCTCTATCCGACACGATGGAAATAGGCACCCGTGTAATCTCACAACTGAGAAACGCACAATTCGGCTAGTTTGTCCATTGAAAAATCCGTGCGTCACGGGATAAAGTGAGCCAACTTAGTCAATCTATCTACCACGACCCAAATTGCATCCTTCTTACTTTCGACAATGGCGGTCCGGATACAAAGTCTATTGTGACTCGATCCCATTTCCACTCGGGTATCGTGGTCACCGAAGTAATCTCAAGGCACTTGATGTTCCGCTTTCACTTGTTGACATATTAAACATCTCAAAACAAAGTCGGAGATGTCTCGTTTCATACCATGTCACCAAAACCGACGTTTCAAATCGTTGTACATCTTCGTACTCCTGGGTGGATTGCCATTCGGCTACAATGGGCTTCGTTCGAATTATCGAAATAAGTTCAATTCTTTGGAACACACAGACGACTTTTGAACCTCAAACAATCGTCATCATCGATTTGAAATTCGAGTCCTTGCTCGGAACACACTCAAATTTCGCTTTGCAACCAACTCATCATCGACTTTCGAGCTTCACGAATTTGACGTATCAATAATGGTTTGGCTTTCAATTCAGCTACTAAATCATTGTCGGGTAGAATGCATAAGTGTACATTCATCACTCGTAGCGAATAATGATTTATGACTTAAGGCATCCGCAACCACATTCGCCTTTCCCGTGATAGTTAATGACCAGCTCATAATCTTTTAACAGCTCGAGCCAACGTCTTTGTCGCAGATTTAAGTCTCTTTGAGTCATCAAATATTTGAGACTTTTGTGATCCGGATACACATGGCACTTCTCACCAAATAAGTAATGTCGCCATATCTTTAAGGCGAATACGATGGCGACCAATTCGAGATCATGGGTCGGATAATTTTTCTCGTGTGGCTTTAATTGCCTCGACGCATAGGCCACAACTCGACCTTCTTGCATCAATACGCAACCTAACCCGAGTAGGGATGCGCCACTATAAATAACAAACTCTGATTTCCAAAATGCCAACATACAGACTTTATATCATCATTCACCCATCTTGAGCGTTTACACATCACGACTTCGAAGAAATGCATTCATGCAGCGTCTGGCTAAGCCTCACAAATTTCGTTCTTAGTCGGTAACCCACATGGAACCTTGTTTAAGTTCAAGAAATTCCTTCCGCTTTTGATCCATAAATCTCTAATCGATATACTTCTTTCGAACTCGGTTAGAAAGAACTCCCAAGTTACGTGCTCCCTAGGCACAACAAGTCGAGTACTCCACCAATAGTAGGCGGAATCGCGTAGCAAGGAGATAGTACACTTTAAGCATCCATCGGTGTACATGATAGCTCATCGAGCACCCGGATAGTGTTGTCCAACCAAAATTCAGCTTGCTCGGCATCGCCGCAATCCGTAGCTTTAAATTCAGAGCCCCACGCCAATTCGCCGATTGGGGCTTACTTGACCTTATTTGGTCGATTCTGGAGGTATTGTAGGTGCGGGGTTGCATTAGTCGGGAATGGAGGTTGTGGAACAGTAGTGTTAGTTCGAATGTATTGGTTGAACCAATCATTCATCACGCTATAGAAGGCTTGCTTAGCCTCATCATTCGGATTGCTAGCAATAGGTTGAGAGTCCGCCGCTGTCCCTTGCGTGAGAGCAGCGCCACACTCTCCACATCATCAGCTATTGCTCGGTTGGGATCGGGATCCATGGCTATAAACAAACACAAATTTCAAAATGTCGAAATCACCACACTATCAATTATCACTTAATGGCATGTATAGCTAGACCCCAAACATATCACGGTAGTCCTAGAATCGACTAAACCGTAGCTCGATACCAATAAAATTGTAACACCCGAACCCGAGACCGCTTGCGGTGTCGGACACGAGGTTAACAAGCCAAAACCACTTATAGCACCGACCAACTTGACATTCCCAGGCAAGCTGGAAAACTGCATCACTGTTGCCTTAAAAAGTATATCTCGAGTTACAGAACTTGGAAACTGATTCTGTAAATTTTACCTGAATTTAGACTCATATATCCATCCCTGTATTTTTTTCTAGAATTTTTGGTCGGGCCAATTGGTACAGTTTATTAGTTAAAGTCACCCATGTTACAGGGGTCGACTACACTGACCTTCACGCGTTACAACTTGAATAACTCTCTGTACAGGGTTTTAATCCTGATACCGTTTGTTTCTAATGAAACTAGACTAAAAAATAAATCTGGACATATAAGGCATGACTTCTAATTCATTCTGGATAATTTATGGTAAATTTTTAAAGTCGCGATAGGGGACCCAGAAACCGTTCTGGCCCTGTCTCACGAGAACTTTAATATCTCTCAGTATACTGTTCATATAATCGTTTCGTTACTTTCATATGAAAATAGACTCGTCAAGGTTCGATCACATAATTTATTCACTATTTAACACCATTCCTACAAATTTTGGTGATTTTTCACATCCACGTCACTTCAGCTGGCAGCCTCTGTTTTTAAGGTAGGCTTTACCTATATTGTAGTTCCCATGGACCAACTATAGTCTAGTCATACTTAGGTCCACATATGATCATATTTAGCCATTCCAATGGCTGATCATGTGACCAACACTCTCATTCCAAACCATAATCACATCATGAAACCAAATATAATTACAAACCACATATGGTCAAATTCCATACTCCACTTTTACGAACCATTTTCGCATGGCCGCACACATATACATCACAAAGTACTTAAAACAACCGAGGGTGGTCCTATACATGCCATATCCAAAACTCAACTAAAGGAGTACCAAAAGGGCTTTGATAGTGTGGTTGACTTCAACTTCTATGATCCCGAATCCGATCGCTAACGAGCAAAATCTATAAACAGAGAAACAAAGAAACGGAGTAAGCAATTTATGCTTAGTAAGTTTCGAGCCATAATATACACACAACCAAAGCATAGCATTCAAGTAGCTAAACAATAATTCATATGCACAATTTCTCAAAGACATGCTTACTTCACAATCCCAACTCTTATATTCATACACAAATAACGGCCTAGTTAATGCCGATAGCTCATTTATCATTAGAGCGAATATTCATACGCACTTACTCATAGTCTGCAAGCACACACAAAACATACCTTGTTGTTGGGAATTTCACAAGTGCATTAACTAAAATTTTCCAGCAAGTTCAAAGTTCTCGAATCACATACCTTCGGAGTTTATCCGGATATAGCTACTCGTTCAAACGCCTTCGGGACATAGCCCGGTTATGGTAACCCGCACAAAGGCCTTTGGGACTTAACCCGGATATCACAATTTGCACAATTGCCTTCGGGCTTAGCCCGGATATCATAACTCGCCCAATTGCCTTCGAGCTTAGCCCGGATATCATAACTCGCACAATTGCCTTGAGCTTAGCCCGATATCACTCGAACATTCATACACATCTTTGTTTCAATTTCATAACACAACTTTTATGCACAATTCACTTAGCAAAAATATCATTTCGGCTCAATGGCCACATACAAAGGCACAATTTCGATTGCTTATTACTTCATTCAATCGAATCAAAATCTAAGTTTCGATACTTGAAAACTTACCTCGGACGTGGTCGAACGATTTTGACGGCTATTCGACGACTTTTTCCTTCCCCTTATCGGATTTAGCTCCCCTTTGCTCTTGAGCTTAATTTAACAAATAAATTGGTTTTATCATTTGAGCATCGAAAGAGGAATTCAAGATACCTAGCCAATATATATGCTCATTAGGCATCAAAGTCGCATATGTACGAAATCACGAATCGAACTCAACACATTAGTTAATATTCCTCTTAGTCAATTTTCTAAGCCAAGAATAGGCATCAATATGCTTGCCTCTAACCGAATGCATGCACACCAATTTCCCCTCATGTGGCGAATATGCATGTCCATGTTGAGGCCAATTATGCACTTAATACCACACAAAACAGCATGCATTTTACTAACTAACGATTACATATTGTAGCTCAATACACATCTCTCATGTACTTCATAACCAAACATCATCACAAGCAAATATATACCTTGAAATAGTATATATGTCATGCCAATACATCATGTGCAAACATGTATACACATATAGGTGCAAGGTCAATCTCAAGGGGTTCATACCCATCCAAACACAAATTTTACCAATCAAGTAACAAGCATAAATCATGCTCATGAATGCACCATGGCGAATACATCACAACCATACTCTTTCAACTTCGGTCATGGTTAAACAAAGAATTCAATGTCCTACTCAAGAATACTAAAAAGAAATTTCAAGAGTAGTCAATCCATCATTACATGCATCATCAACAAGCTTCACATTTAGCATGCAATGGCTTTAACACAATATCAACCTTGGCCAAATACCATTTTTCATGGCATAGCAAGGATTTGAACCATGGCTAACATGCACATCAAGTTAGCAACCAAAACAAGCTTGAATCTCATGACACAACCTCAACATACCTTAATCTTGATGCAAGTATAGCCAAATCTCCTTCTAGATCTCTTCTAAACTAAAAATGGAGCAAAAATTCCTTCCTTCTTAGAATTTTCAGCCCAAAGAAAATGAGAATGGATGAACCAAATTTTTTCTTTTCCTTTCTCTCAACTCACGGCCAGGGGGAAGCATGGATGAGACCTTTTTTTTCTTTCTTTGCCCATGCTCTTTATTTTATTATTTCACCCTAATGCACCAACAAAACATGTTTCATGACATGTTTTGCCCATCCACTCTTGCCATGGCCGGCCACTTCATGTTGGGGGAAATTGACATGCAAATCCCTTATTTTTGCATGCATGTTCAACTAGTCATCACACCTTTCCCCATCATACTTTCAAAGTTTACTACTAGGTCCTTTCTAATGAAATTCACATTTATAACTCTAAATCGAAACATCAAAATGTCACACATGAATTAACACATATTATAGGCATCAAAATAAATTATAAATTATTTTTTTGCCTCGGTTTTGTGGTCTCGAAACCACCTCCCGACTAGGGTCAATTTTGGGCTGTCACAGATCTAGAGAGAGCTTGGTACTTAAACGGTCTTAATGACTCACCTCCTCTTCTCTAGAATCCTACCTGGTGCATAGTATCTGTTCACTTTAGCCAACGAGGACTTGTTAACGGGCCAGTGTAAGTAATAAACCTATAATAAAGAGAAATTACCGAAATGCCCCTAAGGGCGAAAATGACTAAAATACCCTATATGGATGTTACATGTATACCTGCTGCATTCATATGACAGTCTGATTAGGTTGTATATGGGTTGGGATTTATGGAACAGAGGAAGAATATGAGGATCGCAGGGTTGTTTGACGACCGTGGATCCACCTGTGGCTTTTTAAACCCAATATATAAGTAGCAGCTTGCTGCAACGTTAGGTATTACCGCAATCGGGCTACCATTAGAGTGTATCGGGTGGGTGGGTCGATATTTATATCCCCACATGGTGTGTATCGGGGTATGGAGATAGTGTGTAGTGGTTGGATGGGTAGTATTCGTGCATATTTGGTTGATTTACATCTGTTTTGATATTGAATTGGGCTTAGGCCCAAAAAGACTTGCTATTGCATGCTTTACTATTTGTCGAGGGTTGTACACACAGAGTTTTCGAAAACTCATCCCCCCTCTTTTATTTTTCTCAGGTGATCCTCAGTAGGTTGTTCGACGGTTGGAGGGACTCCGAGGTGGCCAGCTAGCAAGATGACTTGGACTTATTTTCTTAAGCATATAATTTCTAGCATTTTAAGTTATTTCAGTTCGGATTGTAATAAGGCCTATTCGCTAGATATTATTTCATTGTCATTACTACGCTTTGAAGCTAAATACAAACTGAATGTTACTTAATTTTCTCTTTTGATGGGTTTTCAATGGAAACAAGGTTTTCATTAAAACACTTCAATGTGACACACTAGATTCAGCCATAATGTCTGGGCTGAGTTTGGGGTGTTATATTTAGTGGTATCAGAGCCAGGTTGCAAAACTCTGGCTGTGAAGTGGGCCTTATTATTTTGGTTTTTTTTTTTAAATTGGATCACAATGTTTTGGAAAATAATCTTGCTGTGCGGCGCACCGAGTCTTTGACATCGAACTAAGTAAGTTCTTTTATTATTAAGCTTGTTTAATTTGATATACTGCAGATAGTTAGCGGGATACTTTAGATGATTATATTGAGGCTTTTAGTTGGAGTGAAAATGAAGCCCGTAGGACCTTGAAATTGTAGAGAATTTACGAAAATAAATTTCTTTTTAATACTATCATAAAACATTGGCTTAATTATTGAAACTAACTAAAACTTCATAAAATTTCTAATCCAAATAATATGTGAATCAACGATGATTGCTAGAAGAGGTGCAAGAGGCCGTGGCCGATGCCGGGGAATTGTTAGGGCTGGATCGTCGACATCGGTCTATATGTCCAATGTTGGAGTAGGAGAGGCTCCGACCTCACCCGTGGCTGAGACTGGACCGTATGATCGGGCTGCGGGGAATGATGCATTGTTGCAGGCAATGCTGAGTATTTTGGAAAGGGTCGTAGGGCCTAATAATGGTATGGGAAATCGGGGGTCAATTCCGGAGCGACTTCGATCAAATCGAGCTGAGATCTTTAAAGGCTTGGCTGGTGTGGCTCCTAACGTGGCTGAATACTGGTTGGAGGCCACTGAAAGAATAATGGAGGACTTGGACTATTCACCTGAACAAAAGTTGAAAGGGGCAGTGTCATTGCTTAGGGAAGAAACTTAACAGTGATGGCTGACAGTGAAAGAGGGCACCCAACCTGAGTAGGTCGCTTGGGAATTCTTCAAAACTACGTTTCAAGGGAAGTATGTGGGTGCGAGTTATGTGGATGCTAAAAGGAAGGAGTTCCTAAACTTGACCCAGGGGAACAAATCTGTGGCAGAGTATGAGGCGGAATTTCTACACCTTGGTAGGTATGCAAGAGTTATGGTGGCAACGGACTATGAGCATTGTGTTAGGTTTGAGGATGGTCTTAGGGATAGCCTCAGAGTATTGATAGCTCCATAAAGGGAGTGAGTTTTCTCAGAGTTGGTAGAGAAAGCAAAAATAGCAGAGGAGTGAAGCACGCTGAGCGCCTAAATCGGGAAAAAGAAAGGGGTAAGAAGAAAAGGGAGGTTGAGACTTCTGGTGTTGGACAAAGGCCTAGGGCTAGGGCCAGAGTTAATGGGCCAGTTAGAGCAGGGCCCCCTACTGTTAATCCAGGGGTACCACCTTGTGCTGATTGTAGGAAAGGTCATGTAGGCGAGTGTTGGAGGAGAGCGAGAGGTTGTCTAGCTTGTGGATCTATGGAGCATAGGATTAATAGTTGCCCTAGAATGCCAAGTCAGGTGCCAATCGTGGGTTGAGGTAGTGTTCAACCACTAAGAAATGGTCAGCTGCCGCTAAGGGGCCGTGGGCAGGCTAGGGGCGGTATCGGTAATGGACGTGGATGTGGAGCACCAGGCAGAAATGCAGACCATGCTGAGGCGAGGCAGCCAGCTTTGGTTTATGCTACTCATCACTGAGAAGACGGGGATGCCCCAGATGTGATAACGGGTATGTTTTTTATACATGAGTTACCTTACACTGCATTGATTGATATTGGATCGACCATATGTTGCATGCAATATGATTGAACATTTGGGTGATATGTTTGAAATTACTACGAATGAGATTACTGTGATAAGTCCGTTAGGCCCGGCAGTGGGAGTGAATAAGTTGTTTAGGGAGGTACCCTTAGTAGTCCAACGGGTTAGCTTTTTAGCGGATTTGATGGAACTGCCGTTTAGCGTGTTTGATTTAATTTTGGGTATGGATTGGCTGGTGAAACACCGAGCAACCTTAGATTGCGCTGCAAAGCGAATGGTGTTAAAAACAACAGAAGATAAGGAGGTGGTGGTGATTGGTGAACATTGGAATTATCTGTCAAATGTGATTTCGGCACTAAGGGCTGAGAAGTTGGTATGAAAGGGATGCGAAGCCTATTTGGCTTATATTATGGATATGGAGGCTAAGAGCCCTACTGTTAAGGAGTTGAGAATAGTTAGGGAATTTCCTGATGTTTTTCCGAAGGAGCTACCAGGGTTGCCGCCCAACAGAGAAGTGGAATTTGGAATCATGTTGTTGCCTGGTACGGCTCCGATGTCCATCGCCCCTTATCGGATGGCACCGAAGGAGTTGGTAAAACTTAAGGCACAGATTTAGAAATTTTTGGATCGAGGATTCATCTAACCAAGTGTGTCCCCGTGGGGAGCACCAGTGTTATTTGTAAAGAAGAAAGATGGGACGTTGCAAATGTGCATCGACTACTGGCAGTTGAACAAGTTAACTATTAAAAACAAGTACCCTCTGCCGAGAATCGATGATATTTTTGATAATTTTAGGGGAGCTTCTATTTTCTCGAAGATTGATCTGCGTTCGGGGTATCAACAATTGAAGGTTAAGGAGGTGGATGTTTATAAGACAACTTTCAAAACTCGTTATGGGCACTACGAGTTCTTGGTGATGCCATTCGGGCTGACGAACGAGCCTGCCGCTTTCATGGATCTCATGAATCAGGTCTTCCAACCCTACCTGGATCAGTTTGTGGTGGTTTTTATAGATGACATCTTATTGTACTCAAGAAACGAGGATGAGCATGATCCACACTTAAGGATTGTGTTACAAATTTTAAGGGAGAAACAGTTGTATGCTAAATTCAGTAAGTGCGAATTTTGGCTAAGGGAGGTTACTTTTCTAGGACATGTGGTGTCAACTGAGGGGATTAAGGTGGATACCTGAAAAATTAAAGCTGCGTTAGACTGGAAAACACCTAAGTCAGCATAAAAAATTCGAAGTTTTCTAGGCTCAGTGGGGTACTATAGGCAGTTTGTTGAGGGCTTTTCATTAATTGCTGCACCTTTAACTAAGTTGTTGAGGAAGGGGGTACCATTTGATTGGATGGACAAGCAACAAGAGAGTTTTGGAAAGCTTAAGAAGGTTTTAACTGAGGCCCCTATGTTGATTCAGCCAGAGCCTGGGAAGGAGTTTACGGTTTATAATGATGCATCGCATGTGGGCTTGGGTTGTGTATTAATGCAGGAAAGAAAGGTGGTTGCGTATGGATCACGTCAACTTAAGACTCAAGAGGTGAATTACCCAACCCATGACTTGGAACTAGCTGCGGTGGTTTCGCACTAAAAATATGGAGGCATTATTTATACGGGGAGAAGTGCATAATTTATTCTGACCATAAGAGTTTGAAGTACCTGCTTACCCAAAATGAACTAAACCTTAGCAGCGTAGGTGGGTGGAATTATTGAGGGATTGTGATTGTATGATTAAATACCACCCTGGCAAAGCAAATGTGGTAGCCGATGCGTTAAGTCGTAGGGTTAAGTCAGACTTGAGGGCTATGCTCTCCTGTTTAAGCTTGTTGGATGATGGTAGCTTGTTAGATGAGCTTCAAGTAAAACCGTGTGGGTTGAGCAGATAAAGAGTAAGCAGTTAGTGGATGAGACTTTGGGTGCTCGTTTTAGACAAGTAGAAAATAGGGAGACGTCGGACTTTGGGATAAATAGTGAAGGAGTGTTGTATTTTTGTGGGAGAATGTGTATGCCAAAAGACGATAATCTAAGGCGGTCTATTCTGCGAGAAGTGCATAGTAGTCTCTATGCTATGCATCCTGGTGGAAACAAGATGTATCAGAATTTGCGTGAGCTTTATTGGTGGCCTGGACTTAAGCGCGAGGTTATGAAGTTTGTGAGTAAATGATTGATTTGTCAAAAGGTGAAGGCAGAACATCAGTTGCCTTCAGGGTTGCTTCAGCCAGTAGAGATTCCACTTTGGAAGTGGGAAAGGATTACTATGGATTTTGTTAGTGGGCTACCCTTGACGCCTACTAAGAAAGACTCAATATGGGTTATAGTGGATCGATTAACCAAGTCTGCCCATTTTGTATCGGTCCACACCGATTACTCGTTACAAAAGCTGGCTAGGTTGTATGTGGCGGAGATTGTAAAATTGCATGAGTGCCAGTTTCCATAATATCTGATAGGGACCCACGTTTCACTTCGCGAATTTAGAAGAAGCTGCACGAGGCGTAGGGTACTAGGCTGAACTTCAGTACGACATTCCATCCTAAAACTGATGGACAGTCGGAAAGGGTAATCCAAGTTTTGGAAGATATGTTGAGGGGATGTGTAATTCAGTTCCGAGGTAGCTGGGAAGACTATTTGCCCTTTAGCCAAATTTGCGTACAATATTAGTTATCAAGCAAGTATTGGGATGGCTCCGTATGAAGCACTGTATGGACGAAGGTGTCGAAGTCCTACATGTTGGATGAAATTGGACGAACGAAGAGTTTTGGGCCCTGAATTAGTAGCAGATACTAAAGGCAAGGTAAGATTGATTCGGGATCAGCTGAAGGAGGCCTCGGATAGGCAGAAGTCGTATGCTGACCTTAAGTGTTGAGAGATTGAGTATGCAGTGAGGGACTTAGTTTTTCTTAAGGTCTCTCTGTGGAAGAAGGTATTAAGGTTTGGATGGAAGGGGAAGCTAAGCCCAAAGCTTATTGGGCCATATCGTGTTGTGAGGCGGATTGGGCCAGTCGTTAATCAACTGGAATTACCTTCTGAACTAAGCCAAATCCATGACGTGTGACAGCCTTAAAACGACCTTAGTCGGAATGTGGTTTTGGGACCACAAAACCGAGGCATAAAAATAATTTAATATTTATTTTATTGCCTATAATATGTGCTAACTCATGTGTGACATTTTTGATGTTTGATTTAGAGTTATAAATGTGAATTTCACTAGAAAGGACCTAGTAGAAAACTTTGAAAATATGATGGGGAAATGTGTGATGACTAATTAAAGCATGCATGCAAAACAATGGCCTTGCATGTCAAATATCCTGTAACACCCCGAACCCGAGCCCGTTGCCGGTGTCGGACACGAGGGGTTAACAAGCCAAACCCACTTATAGCACCGACCAATTTGACATTTCCAGGCAAGCTGGAAAACTGCGTCACTGTCACCTTAAAAGGCATATCTCGAGTTACAAAACTCAGAAACTGATTCCATAAATTTTCCCTGAATTTAGACTCATATATACATCCCTGGATTTATTTCTAGAATTTTTTGTGGGGCCAATTGGTATATTTTATTAGTTAAAGTCACCCATGTTACAGGGGTCGACTACACTGACCTTCACACGTTACAACTGGAATATCTCCCTGTACAAGGCTTCAATGCTGATTCCGTTTGTTTCTAATGAAACTAGACTCAAAAAGGAATCTGTAAATATAAAGAATGACTTCTAATTCCTTCTGGATAATTTTTGGTAAATTTTCAAAGTCAAGAAAGGAGATCCAGAAACCGTTCTGGCCCTGTCTCACGAGAACTTTAATATCTCTTAGTAAACTAATCATATGATCGTTTCGTTACTTTCATATGAAAATAGATCCATCAAGGTTAGTTTACATAATTTATTCACTATTTAATACCATTCCTACTATTTTTAGTAATTTTTCACATTCACGTCACTGCAGCTGGCAGCATCTGTTTTTAAGGTAGGCCTTACCAAAATTGTAGTCTCTATGGACCAACTATAGTCTTGTCATACATAGGTCCACTTATGATCATATTTAGCCATTCCAATGGATGATCATGTGACTAACACCCCCATTCCAATCCATAATCACATCATGAAACCATATATAATTACAAACCACAAATTGAATGGTCTAATGCCATACTCCACCTTTTGAGCCATTTTCGCATGGCCGCACACATATACATCACAAAGATACTTGAAAAAACCAAGGGTAGTCCTATACATGCCATATCCAAAATTCAACTAAAGGAGTACCAAAAGGGCTTTGATAGTGTGGTTGACTTCAACTTCGATGATCCCGAATCCGATCGCTAACGAGCAAAATCTATAAAACAGAGAGCCAAAGCAACGGTAAGCATTTTTATGCTTAGTAAGTCTCAAGTAATGAAATCGGCTTTGACTAAAGCATTACATTCACATAGCCAAATGAATCACTTTATTAATACACATTCACATAATCGCACCTACTTCACACTTCATCAATATATACATTCACAAGATATCAACCCATTTCAATAGCTGAAAATTCGTTAGTCGATTGAACGAATATTATTTCAAACGTATCAACTTTTCCATTGCACATGTAAACATACCTTATCCTTTGGGCTTTTCGAGCGCATTAATTGGATTTATTACAGCAACCAACGCCACCTTCAACCCAAGCTTCTTCGAATACAACCGGATATAACCACACGCACGAATGCCCTCGGTCTTAGCCCGGATATAACGACTTGCACAAATGCCTTCGGTATTAGCCCGGATATAACAATTTGCACAAATGCCTTCGGTATTAGCCGGATATAGTCACTAGCACAATTGCCTTCGGTCTTAACCGGATATAATTACTAGCATAAATGTCTTGGGACTTAGCCCGGTATCATTCAATTGCTCATGCACACATAAATCAATAATCATTACACATCCATATTTCATTTTCACACTAACGCCGAACACAAACATATCACTAGCATAATTGCCTTCGGACTTAGCCCGGTACCATTCAAATACTCATACACACATATATCAATAATCATTACACATCCATTTCATTTTCAGTTACTAAGGCTCAAACACAAACATATCACTAGCATAATTGCCTTCGGACTTAGCCCGGTACCATTCAAATACTCATACACACATATGTCAATAATCATTACACATCCATATTTCATTTCACATAATTCAAGTAGGGTCATTACTCAAGACTTACCTCGGATGTTGTCGAACGGCTTCAACGGCTATTCGATCACTTTTTCCTTTCCTTTATCCAATTGTGGCCCTCTAAGCTCTTGAGCTAATTCAAACAATTTCAACTTATTAAAGTCTCACTTGCTAGCCTTGGCGAATGCACATATCATTGACCCAACATCACATAACTAAGCACTTTAGTCAATTTTCTTTAATTTCGCACACATTCGCCTTAGCTCACATCAAGGTAGCCGATTACCTAATTCAAGAATAGGCATCATTATGCTTGCCTCTAACCGAATGCATGCACAACAATTCCCCTATTGTGGCCGAATATGCATGTCCATGTTAGCCAATTTTATACTTCAAAACCAAACATCATCACATATAAACATATATCAAAACACAAATTTTACCTATCATGCAACAAGCAAAAATCGCACTTATGAGCATACCATGGCCGAATACATCACACACCATCCCCTTTCAATTTTCGGTCATGGTTAAACATAGAACTCCATGTCTTACTCAAGAATGCTAAGAGAAAATTCAAGAGTAGTCAATCCATCATTACATGCATCATCAACAAGCTTCATATTTAGCATGCAATGGCTTTAACACAATATCAACCTTGGCCAAATACCATTTCCATGGCATAACAAGGATTTGAACCATGGCTAACATGAACATCAAGTTAGCAACTAAAACATGCATGATTCTCATGACACAACCTCATACATACCTTAATCTTGATGCAAGTATAGCCAAATCTCCTTCTAGATCTCTTCTAAACCAAAATGGAGCAAAAATCCTCCCTTTTTCCTTAGTATTTTCAGCCAAAGAATTGAGAATGGATGAACAAATTTTCTCCTTTCTTTTCCTCTACTCACGGCAACAAGGGGCATCCATCCATTTTTTTGTCAACCTTTTCTTTAATGCTAACACATTATTTAATTGCTCCCAACATGCCTCACTAACCCAACATGTTGGAAACATGTTTTCCTTTGCCCATCACATCCATCTTGGTCGGCCACTATAGAATAATTTGGGCAATTTTGACATGCAAGTCCACCTTTGTGTCAACATGCACAAATAAGCCATTACAAATTAGCCTATCATTTTTTTACCATGTTTCACCTTGATCCCTATTTAATAATTTCTCATACATTTGGTAAAATTAGAGAATGAAACTTCCACATATTCATGCACACACATAGTAAGCATAAAATATAACAATTAATTATTTTTATGCCTCGGTTTTGTGGTCCCGAAACCACATTCCGACTAGGGTCGTTTTAGGGCTGTCACATATCCCTCTTTTTATAGGAGGTGGCCGGCCATGACAAGGGAGGATGGGCAAAACATGTCATAGACATGTTTTGTTGGTGCATTAGGGAGAAACATTAAACTAAGGGGTATGGGTAATAAAAAATGAAAAAAAAATGTGTGAAGGCTTCTCCTCCCCATTGCCGTGTATTGAAGAAAAGAATAGAAAAATTTGCTCATCCATTTCATTCTCTCTTGACCGAAAATACTAAAGAGGAAGGAAGGAATTTTTGCTTCATGTTTGGTTTGGAAGGGATTAGGAAGAGATTTGGCTATACTTGCATCAAGATTAAGGTATGTTTGAGGTTGTGCCATGAGATTCATGCATGTTTTAGTTGCTAGCTTGATGTTCTTATTAGCCCATGGTTCAAATCTTTGCTATGTCATGGAATGATATTCTACCAAGGGATGTGGTGTTAATGCCATTGCATGCTAAATATCAAGCTTGATAATGATACATGCGATGGGGGATTGAGGACTCTTAGATTTTCTTTAGCAATTTTGAATGAGATACTAAGTTCTTTGTTTAACCATGACCAAATTGAAACGGTATGGTGTTGTGGTGTATTCGCCATGGTATATCCATAAGTATGATTCATGCATGTTGCATGGTAGGTAAGATTTGAGCTTTGGATATGTGTTTATATTTGGATATAAGCAACTTGGGATTCGCCCTTGCACCTACATGAATATATGTTTGCACATGATGTATTGGTATGACATATATACAATTTCAAGGTGTATATTTGCTTGTGATGATGTTTCGATTATGAAGTAAATGAGAGATGTGTATTGAGCTACAATATGTAATGCGTTAGTTAGTAAAATGTATGCTGTTTTGTGTGGTATTAAGTGTATAATTGGCCTCAACATGGACATGCATATTCGCCACATGAGGGGAGTTGGTGTGCATGCATTCAGTTAGAGGCAAGCATATTGATGCCTATTCTTGGCTTGGAAAATTCGCTAAGGAGAGTACTAACTAATGTGTTGAATTGATTCGTGATTTCATACACATGTGACTCTAATGTCTAATGTATATAAGGGCTAAGTACCTTGAGCTTCACTTTGATGATTGAATGAATTGTATTGAATTGCTTGTTGTGATTAAAATTGTGCATGACCATTGAGTATTTGAGCTAAAGGATGGCCAAGGCCATAGGACCATTTAAATTTCCTTGTCATATTCGCCATAAGCTATCATAATAAGATTTTAATAAGTTAAATTTGTGTGAATTAGCTCAAGAGCTTAGAGGACCACCGTTGGATAAGGGAAAGGAAAAAGTGATCGAATAGCCGTCAAAATCGCTCAACAACATCCGAGGTAAGTCTTCGAGTAATGACCCTACTTGAATTATATTGAAATCATGCTCCTTGTGTATGGCTATTGAGCCAAATTGTAAAGGTTTGATAAATATTTTGTGTTTGAGCCTTAGTAACTAAAAATGAAATATGGATGTGTCGTGATTATTGATATATGTGTACATGAGCATTTGAATGATATCCGGCTAAGTCCCAAGGCATTTATGCTAGTGATTATATCCGGCTAAGACCAAGGCATTCGTATGAAGTTGTTATATTCGGCTAAGACCAAGGCAATTGTGCAAGTTACCAAATCCGGTTAAGACCAAGGCAATTGTGCTTGTGGTTATATCCGGTTAAACTCAAGGTACGTGAATTCAGAAATGAGCAATCTTGCTGTAAAATTTCAGTTTATACACTTGTGAAAATTCCAGCAATGAGGTATGTTCGTATGTGCTTGAATTAGTTGAGTCCTTACAAGTAAGAATTCGCTTAGTTGATAAACGAGCTACCGCCTTTGGCTGAGTTGTTCTTTTGTGTATAAACATAAGGGTCGGTAATGTGAAGTAAGTATGATTATGAGAATGTGTATTAATAAAGTGATTCATTTAGTTATGTAAACGTAATACTTTAGTCAAAGCTGATTTCATTACTTGAGACTTACTAAGCATTAAAATGCTTACCCGTTGCTTTGGCTCTCTGTTTTATAGATTTTGCTCGTTAGCTATCGGATTCGGGATCATCGAAGTTGAAGTCATCCACACTATCAAAGCCCCCATTTTGGTACAATTTTGGTTGAAATTTGAAATGGCATGTATAGGACTACCCTTTGGTTGTAGGTCATGTACCTTTCGGTTTTGTGTAAACTTGGATAGCCATGCGAAAATGGCTTATATACGTTTTTAGCATAGTACTATAATCGTTTGTATGTTGATCATTATGAGTTATGGAATGGTTTTGAAACGATTAGCCATTGGAATGGTTAATCATGATCACACTTTGTGCTATATATGCAAAAAGGGCCAATTGAATCATGGAAATCATGAAATAGGTAAAGCCTACCTTAAAGGCAGATGCTGACAGCAGCAGTGATGTGGATGTGAAAAATCACTAAAAATAGTAGGAATGGTATTAAATAGTGAATAAATTATGTAAATGAACCTTGATGAATCTACTTTCATATGGAAGAAACGAAACAGTCATATGAGTTATATGTTAAGAGCTATTAAAGTTCTCGTGAAACAGGGCCAGAAAGGTTTCTGGATCCCCTGTTCCGACTTTGGAAATTCATTGTAAATTAACCAGAGATAATTAGGAGTCATGCCATATATGTATAGATTCCTCTCTGAGTCTAGTTTCTATGGAAACAAACGGCATCAGTATTGATGCCCTGTACAGGGAGATATCCAATTCGTAATGTGTGAAGGTCAGTGTAGTCGAACCCTGGATTAGGGGAGATTTTAACTAATAAACTGTACTAATTGGCCTGACCAAAAATTCTAGAAAAAATTATGTTGATGGATTTATGAGTCTAGTTTTAGGGAAAATTTACGAAACTTATTTTCAAGTTTTAAAACTCAAGATATGATTTTTAAGGCGACAGTGATGCAGTAACCAGCTAGTCTGGAAAAATTTTTTTATGGACTGTGAAACAATTAAGTCTGTGCGCACCTTGTGTTCGACTCCGGTAACGGACTCGGGTACGGGGTGTCACAATTTTATTGGTATCAGAGCTACGGTTTAGTCGATTCTAGGACTACCGTAATGCGTTTGGGTCTAGCTATACATGCCATTTTATGTGATTATTTGATAGTGTGGTGATTTCTGACGTTTGAATTTGTGTTTATTTATAGTAATGGATCCCGATCCCAACCGAGCGATAGCTGATGATGTGGAGAGTGTGGCGCCTGCTCCCACACAAGGGACAGCACCGGCGAACTCTCAACCTGTTGCTAGCAATCCGAATGATGAGGCTAGGCAAGCTTTCTATAGCGTGATGAATGATTGGTTTAACCAATACATTCGAACTAACACGGTTGTTCCACAACCTCCATTCCCGGCTAATACAACCCCCGCACCTACAATGCCTCCGGTAACTGACCAAATAAGGTCCAATAATGTAACACCCCTTACCCGTTACCGTCACCGGAACAGGATATAAGGTATTACCAGAACATAACACATACCATTAAACATAATCGAGATATAAATATGTCATCCAATTTGATAGTGCATCGTATAACATATATCTTGAACAATATTAGCCCACTTTAATGGCTTGTACAAAGTATCTGGTTGAGTACTGTAACTAATATTTTAACCTAGACAAATATGACACGTAACAAAATAATTAAGCCTACTATACATGCCATAATTCAAAACGTTTAGTTCAAGTACCCTAAAGTATGATAGTGCGGGTAGATCTTCACGATCCTTAACTCCTGAGCAAGCCGAAGAACACTATAAGACAAAAGAGAGAAACAAAGTAAGCTTATAGCTTAATAAGTAAGTATGTAAATACTAATTAAAGAATCTAACATGTTTACACAACAATTCAAGTTTATCTACTTTAACTTCACTATTCATTCCACTTTGATTTAGCTGTCTCTACTGCGTCATATTCACTAAATAAATCATAACTCGGGTTACAAAACTCGAAATTCAAATCCGTAAAATTTCCTGAATCTAGACTCATAAAGCTTTTTGCTAATTTTTTCTATAATTTTGGTTCAGCCAATTAGTACAGTTTATTAGTTAAAGTTTCCCTGTTACACAGCTCGACTGATCTGACCTCTGTTCACTACGAATTGAATATATCTCAGTACACAATTCAAACAACCCTGAGGTCTATTTCATTTAAAACTAGTCTCAATAAGGAATTTAGGCATGTAAACTATATTTCTTAATTTTCTTTGTACAATCTTTAATGATTTTTCAAAGTTGGAACAGGGGATCACGTATTCATCCTGAGCAAGTCACATACAATTGTAAATATCTAAAAATATAGAATTCCTTTGCTTGCTCTGTTTCTTTTATATGAAAGTAGACTCATTAAGCTTTAATTTTACATCTCATTCAACCTCTAATTATATTCCTCCTATTTTTGGTGATTTTTCAAAATCACATCACTGCTACCATCTAAAAACAGTTTTAATGCTAATTTCACTCTTTCACACATTCTTTATGCTACCCTCATTTTATCTTATATATGTATATACCACAAATCATTTTCACCACATTTCATTCACCATAAGTGTAGGTCCAAACCACAATATCACCACAAAACCATCCCGTTGAACAATTCGGATCAATCCTCGATATTTAATGGTTTCAAGACACACCCCCACCATCATACTTCGCTTAGTTCGGCTCTCTTGTACACATGGTGAACACTTAGTACCACTCATGCGACCTAACCGATTTGTCTCAGTAGCTCTCTTGTCTACATGGTGTCCTTCACTTGGAATCACGCATGCACCTAGCTACATTTATCTTTCACGTAGCTCTCTTGTCTACATGGGATACATCTCGTATCACGCATGTGACCTAGCTACTACTGTGGTGTCTCGTAGCTTTCTTGTACACATGATGTGCACTCAGCATCATACATGTGACCTAGCTACGCTCCTCTATTTCATTCGATCTCTCCAATGTTCAACCGGATCTCTCTCTATATTTATTTCCATTTTTCCAATAGTCGATTTACATTTTAACATTAGCTAGTATGTTTATATAATAGGCTGAAATATAAGAATGTACATGAAATTATTGTAATATTTACATACAAACTTACCTTGGTGCAAAATGTGGAAATTTTGCAATTTAGTCCAAAACTTTTTCCTTCCCCTGCTCGAGATCAATTCCGCCTTTCTTGATTATGGAGCTTGAAAATTGAAGAAACCCTAGCTATGGAGAGAGGAGAATTCAGCAGCAACTAAGGAGGATGATGATCAATTTTGTGTTATTTTTCCCATTTTATTTCATTTAATATCCAAATGACCAAAATGCCCTCCTTACTAAACTTTCAAAATTCCTTCCATGTCCTAATTTTGTCCATCAATTTAAAATTGGTCAAATTGCTATTTAAGACCTCCTAATTAATATTCCAAAACAATTTCATACTAAAAACTTCCGGGATGTAAATTTTGCAACTTATTCGATTTAGTCCCTATTTTCAATTTAAGCACTTTAGGCATAGAATTTCATCACGAAATTTTCACAAAATCATGCAATCATATCATAAACCCCAAAACAATTATAAAACAATTATTTCTATCTCGGATTTGTGGTCATGAAACCACTATTCCGATTAGGCCCTAATTCGGGTTGTCACAAATAAGCCCCCAGTTGACAGAATCCGAAAACATGGGGCTACTGAATTTAAAGCTACGGATAGCGACGATGCCGAGCAAGCTGAATTTTGGTTGGACAACACTATCCGGGTACTCGATGAGCTATCTTGTACACCCGATGAATGCCTAAAGTGTACTATCTCCTTGCTACGTGATTCTGCCTACTATTGGTGGTGTACTCTGACTTCTGTTGTGCCCCGAGAGCAAGTAACTTGGGAGTTTTTCCAAACTGAGTTTCGGAAAAAGTATATCAGTCAGAGATTTATGGATAAAAAACGGAAGGAATTTCTTGAACTTAAACAAGGTTCCATGTCGGTTACCGACTATGAACAAAAATTTGTGAGGCTTAGCCGGTACGCGCGGGAATGCATTTCTTCAGAAGCTGTGATGTGTAAACGCTCAAGATGGATGAATGATGATATAAAGTCAGATGTTGGCATTTTGGAAATCCGAGAGTTTGTGGCTCTTGTCGAGTGAGCGCAAAGCCGAGGAGCTCAAGATGGAGAAAAGAAAAGTGAAGTGGGAGCAAGGAGTTTCAGAAGAGGTCTTGGGAAGCCCTTCCCATAGTCATCAAAGAAATTTAGAGATGGCTTAGGCGGTCTAGAGACATTTCAGGCTTTTCTAGACGAGATCGCGATCGACCCCCTGTGACCACACGAGTCACTTCGATCGCCATGGTGGAAATGATCGTCGAGAGAGCGGAGTGCTAGTATTGTGGCAAATGGCATTCCGAAGTTGTAGATTCCGTGACCGCCTCTGTTACAAGTGCGGAGCGATTGACCACTTCATTAAAGATTGCCCAAGGTTGTCTCGAATGAATGTAGATCGAGTGGGAAGCTGGGTGCTACCACCGCCGAGGTAGACCATCTAGAAATACGGGCAATGCTAGTGGTGGTCGAGAGGATCTAGAGATGCTACGACCAGATCCGAGGCTCGCGCTCTGCTAGGGCTTATGCCATACGCCACGCGTGAGGATGCTTCCTCGCCAGATGTTATTACCGTACTTTCACTCTCTTTGATACTAATGTGATTGCTTTAATTGACCCCGGTTCTACTCACTCTTATATATGCGAAACCTTAGCATCCAAAGAAGACTTTACCTATTGAGTCTCTCGAGTTCGTAATTCGGTGTCAAATCCCTTGGGTTGTTACGTCTTTGGTCGACAAAGTGTGTAAGAAATGTCCCTAGTAATTGAGGTTCCTGCTTTCCGTGGACTTGATGCTTTTTCCGCTTGATGAATTTGATGTTATTCTTGGGTTGGATTGGTTGACCGTGCATGATGCGGTTGTGAATTGCAAAAGCAAGACTATTGATTTGAGGTGCGCAAATAACGAGATGATCCGAGTTGAGTCTACTGGACTTGAAGGGGTGCCACCGTAATATCATCAATGTTGGCCCAGAAATATGTAAGAAAAGGGTGCGAAGCATACCTTGCATATGTACTTGATGATAAGGAGTTAGAAACAAAACCCGAATTTGTGCCGGTGGTTTGTGAATACCCGGATGTTTTTCCCGAAGAATTACCGGGTTTGCCCCCTGTTCGGGAGGTAGAGTTTGGTATTGAGCTTATACCTGGGACCACACCGATTTCGATAGCTCCGTATTGTATGGCACCAACGGAATTGAAGGAGTTGAAAGCTCGATTGCAAGAGTTGGTGGATAGAGGTTTTGCTCGCCCGAGTTTTTCACCTTGGGGTGCACCGGTGTTGTTTGTGAAAAGAAGGACGGAACCATGAGGTTGTGCATCGACTATCGCCGACAATAAAGTGACAATAAAGAACAAATATCCGCTTATCACAGATCGATGATTTGTTCGATCAACTGAAGGAGCCTCGGTGTTCTCAAAATAGATTTGAGATCGGGTTATTATCGATTGCGATCCGAGATTCGGATATACCCAAACCGCCTTGAATCGAGATATGGTCACTACGAGTTCTTAGTGATGCCGCTTTGGGCTCACTAATGCCCTACGGTATTTATGGATTTGATGAATCGGATTTTCAGACCATATTTGGATCGGTTCGTAGTTGTGTTCATTGACGACATCCGGTCTATTCAAGAGATGAGACCGAACATGCGAGCACCTGAGATTAGTGTTGCAAATGTTACGGATAAGCAGTTATATGCTAAGTTCAGCAAGTGTGAGTTCTGGTTAAGAGAGGTTAGCTTCTTGGGTCATGTGATATCTGCATCGGATATTCGAGTCGACCCGAGCAAAATTTCAGCCATACTTAACTGGAAGCCTCCAAGAAATATTACTGAGGTTCGGAGCTTTTTGGGACTTGCTGGTTACTACCGACGGTTTGTAAAAGGATTCTCGATGATAGCCACACCCATGACGAAACTTCTTCGAAAGATGTCAAGTTTGAATGGACGGAAAAGTGTCGAAAAAGTTTGCCAATTGAAAACTCATTTGACTGAAGCTCAATACTAGTACAAATTTCGAATCGGCAAAGAGTTTGTCATTTATAGTGACGCCTCCATACTTGGGTTAGGTTGCGTATTGATGTAAGAAGGTCGAGTTGTGGCCTATGCGTCGAGGCAATTAAAGCCACATGAGAAAAATTATCGACCCATGATCTCGAATTGGTCGCCATCGATTCGCCTTAAAGATATGGCGACATGACTTATTTGGTGAGAAGTGCCATGTGTATTCGGATCACAAAAGTCTCAAATATTTGATGACTCAAAGAGACTTAAATCTGCGACAAAGACGTTGGCTCGAGTTGTTAAAAGATTATGAGCTTGTCATTGATTATCACTCGGGAAAGGCTAATGTGGTTGCGGACGCCTTAAGCTGAAAATCACTGTTTGCTTTACGAGCTTTGAATGTACACTTGTCTATTCTACCTGACAATGTGTTAGTAGTCGAATTAAAGGCCAAACCATTATTGACTCATCAAATTCGTGAAGCTTAGAAAGTTGACGATGAGTTGATTGTAAAACTGGCTGAATGTGTTCCGAACAAGGAATCGGAGTTTCAAATTGATGATGACGATTGTTTGAGGTTCAGAAGTCGTCTGTGTGTTCCAAAGAATTCGGAACTTATTTCGATAATTCAATGAAGCCCATTGTAGCCGAATGGCAATCCACCCGGGAGTACGAAGATGTACAATGATTTGGAACGCCGGTTTGGTGGCATGGTATGAAACGAGACATCTCCGACTTTGTTTCGAGATGTTTAATATGTCAACAAGTGAAAGCGGAACATCGGTGCCTTGTGGTTACTTCACCGATCACGATACCCGAGTGGAAATGGGATCGAGTCACAATGGACTTTGTGTCCGGACCGCCATTGTCGAAAGCAAGAAGGATGCGATTTGGGTTGTTGTTGATAGATCGACTAAGTCGGCTCACTTTATCCCGTGTGTACGAATTTTTCATTAGATAAACTAGCTGAATTGTACGCTTCTCAGTTGTGAGATTACACGGGTACCGATTTGTTGTGTCGGATAGAGATCCGAGGTTCACCTCGCGATTTTGGAAGAAATTGCAAGAAGCTTTGGGTACCAAGTTGCATTTCAAGACCGCTTTTCACCCCCAAACCGATGGTCAATCCGAGCGGATAATTCGGATACTTGAGGATATGTTGAGATGTTGTATCCTCGAGTTCGTGGTGCATGGAACGGTATTTACCTTTGATTGAATTCGCTACAATAATAGTTTTCAATCAAGTATTAAGATGGCGCCTCACGAGGCCTTGTACGGCGTAAATGCCGTACACCATTGTTTTGGACCGAGCTCGGTGAAAGCAAAATTTTCGGAGTGGATTTGATTAAAGATGTTGAATGTAAAGTAAAAGTAATCCGTGAAAATCAAGATAGCCTCCGATCGTCGAAGTCGATGCGGATCTCAAACGAAAAGACATTGAGTATCGTGGGAGATAAAGTGTTTCTTAAAGTTTCGCCTTGGAAAAAGATGCTCGATTTGGGCGCAGGTAAATTGAGTCCGAGGTTCATCGGGCCATATGAGATATCCGAACGAGTCGGTCCGATTATGTATCGTTTGATTTTTCCCCGAACTTGAAAAGATTCACGACGCCTTTCATGTTTCGATGCTTCGACGCTATAGATCTGATCCGTCGCACGTAATTAGTCCATCAGAGGTTGAAATTCAAGCCGATATGAGTTATGAAGAAGAACCGATTCGTATCCTAGCTCGTGAAGTGAAGGAGTTGCGAAACAAAAGGGTTCCGTTAGTAAAAGTGTTATGGCTCAAACACGGGATAGAAGAAGCTACTTGGGAACCCGAGAACTCTATGAAAGAGCGTTACCCAAACCTATTTACCGGTAAGATTTTCGAGGACGAAAATTTCTTAAGTGGGGGAGAGTTGTGACAGCCTTAAAACGACCCTAGTCGGAATGTGGTTTCGGGACCACAAAACCGAGGCATAAAAATAATTTAATATTTATTTTATTGCCTATAATATGTGCTAACTCATGTGTGACATTTTTGATGTTTGATTTAGAGTTATAAATGTGAATTTCACTAGAAAGGACCTAGTAGAAAACTTTGAAAATATGATGGGGAAATGTGTGATGACTAATTAAAGCATGCATGCAAAACAATGGCCTTGCATGTCAAATATCCCTCTTTTATAGGAGGTGGCGGCCATGACAAGGAGGATGGGCAAAACATGTCATAGACATGTTTTGTTGGTGCATTAGGGAGAAACATTAAACTAAGGGTATGGGTAATAAAAAATGAAAAAAAATGTGTGTGAAGGCTTCTCCCTCCCCATTGCCGTGTATTGAAGAAAAGAAAAGAAAAATTTGCTCATCCATTTCATTCTCTCTTGACCGAAAATTCTAAAGAGGAAGGAAGGAATTTTTGCTTCATGTTTGGTTTGGAAGGGATTAGGAAGAGATTTGGCTATACTTGCATCAAGATTAAGGTATGTTTGAGGTTGTGCCATGAGATTCATGCATGTTTTTAGTTGCTAGCTTGATGTTCTTATTAGCCCATGGTTCAAATCTTTGCTATGTCATGGAATGATATTCGTCAAGGGATGTGGTGTTAATGCCATTGCATGCTAAATATCAAGCTTGATAATGATACATGCGATGGGGGATTGAGGACTCTTAGATTTTCTTTTAGCAATTTTGAATGAGATACTAAGTTCTTTGTTTAACCATGACCAAATTGAAACGGTATGGTGTTGTGGTGTATTCGGCCATGGTATATCCATAAGTATGATTCATGCATGTTGCATGGTAGGTAAGATTTGAGCTTTGGATATGTGTTTATATTTGGATATAAGCAACTTGGGATTCGGCCCTTTCACCTACATGAATATATGTTTGCACATGATGTATTGGTATGACATATATACAATTTCAAGGTGTATATTTGCTTGTGATGATGTTTCGGTTATGAAGTAAATGTGAGATGTGTATTGAGCTACAATATGTAATGCGTTAGTTAGTAAAATGTATGCTGTTTTTGTGTGGTATTAAGTGTATAATTGGCCTCAACATGGACATGCATATTCGGCCACATGAGGGGAGTTGGTGTGCATGCATTCGGTTAGAGGCAAGCATATTGATGCCTATTCTTGGCTTGGAAAATTCGGCTAAGGAGAGTACTAACTAATGTGTTGAATTCGATTCGTGATTTCATACACATGTGACTCTAATGTCTAATGTATATAAGGGCTAAGTACCTTGAGCTTCACTTTGATGATTGAATGAATTGTATTGAATTGCTTGTTGTGATTAAAAAATTGTGCATGACCATTGAGTATTTGAGCTAAAGGATGGCCAAGGCCATAGGACCATTTAAATTTCCTTGTCATATTCGGCCATAAGCTATCATAATAAGATTTTAATAAGTTAAATTTGTGTGAATTAGCTCAAGAGCTTAGAGGACCACCGTTGGATAAGGGAAAGGAAAAAGTGATCGAATAGCCATCGAAATTGTTCGACAACATCCGAGGTAAGTCTTCGAGTAATGACCCTACTTGAATTATATTGAAATCATGCTCCTTGTGTGTGGCTATTGAGCCGAAATTGTAAAGGTTTGATAAATATTTTGTGTTTGAGCCTTAGTAACGAAAATGAAATATGGATGTGTCGTGATTATTGATATATGTGTACATGAGCATTTGAATGATATCCGGCTAAGTCCGAAGGCATTTATGCTAGTGATTATATCCGAGCTAAGACCAAGGCATTCGATGAAGTTGTTATATCCGGGCTAAGACCAAGGCAATTGTGCAAGTTACCAAATCCGGGTTAAGACCAAGGCAATTGTGCTTGTGGTTATATCCGGTTAAATCCAAGGTACGTGAATTGAAATGAGCAATCTTGCTGTAAAATTTCAGTTTATACACTTGTGAAAATTCCAGCAATGAGGTATGTTCGTATGTGCTTGAATTAGTTGAGTCCTTACAAGTAAGAATTCGCTTAGTTGATAAACGAGCTCTGGCCTTTGGTGAGTTGTTCTTTTGTGTATAAACATAAGGGTCAGAATGTGAAGTAAGTATGATTATGAGAATGTGTATTAATAAAGTGATTCATTTAGTTATGTAAACGTAATACTTTAGTCAAAGCTGATTTCATTACTTGAGACTTACTAAGCATTAAAATGCTTACCCGCTGCTTTGGCTCTCTGTTTTATAGATTTTACTCGTTAGCTATCGGATTCGGGATCATCGAACTCAAGTCATCCACACTATCAAAGCCCCCATTTTGGTACAATTTTGGTTGAACTTTGAAATGGCATGTATAGGACTACCCTTTGGTTGTAGGTCATGTACCTTTCGGTTTTGTGTAAACTTGGATAGCCATGCGAAAATGGCTTATATAATGCTTTTAGCATAGTACTATAATCGTTTGTATGTTGATCATTATGAGGTATGGAATGGTTTTGAAACGATTAGCCATTGGAATGGTTAATCATGATCACACTTTGTGCTATATATGCAAAAGGGCCAATTGAATCATGGAAATCATGAAATAGGTAAAGCCTACCTTAAAGGCGATCTTGACAGCGGTGGTGATGTGGATGTGAAAATCACTAAAATAGTAGGAATGGTATTAAATAGTGAATAAATTATGTAAATGAACCTTGATGAATCTACTTTCATATGGAAGAAACGAAACGATATGAGTTATATGTTAAGAGCTATTAAAGTTGTCGTGAAATGTACGAAACGGTTTCTGGATCCCTGTTCCGACTTTGGAAATTCATTTTAAATTAACCAGAGATAATTAGGAGTCATACCATATATGTATAGATTCCTCTCTGAGTCTAGTTTCTATGGAAACAAACGGCATCAGTATTGAAGCCCTGTACAGGGAGATATCCAATTCGTAATGCGTGAAGGTCAGTGTAGTGGAACCCTGGATTAGGGGAGACTTTAACTAATAAACTGTACTAATTGGCCTGACCAAAAATTCTAGAAAAAATTATGTTGATGGACTTATGAGTCTAGTTTCAGGGAAAATTTACAAAACTGATTTTCGAGCTTTAAAACTCAAGATATGATTTTTAAGGCGACAGTGACGCAGTAACCAGCTAGTCTGGAAAATTTTTTTATGGATTGTGAAACAATTAAGTTAAGTCTGTGCGCACCTTGTGTTCGACTCCGGTAACGGACTCGGGTGCTGGGTGTCACATGACGTGTTTCATGTTTCCATGCTAAGACGATATCGCTCGGATCCTTCACATATCATGTTGGTTGAGGAGATCGAGGTTCGGCCAGGCTTAACTTTCGAGGAAGAGCCCAAACAAATAATTGGTTGTGATGTTAAGGTACTGAGAAGGAAGTCTGTCCCATTAGTCAAAGTGCTTTGGCGTAATCACAAGGCTGAGGAGGCTACTTGGGAACCTGTGCGACATCAATATCCTTAACTGCTTGGATCAGGTAAAATTTCGAGGATGAAATTTCTTTTAGGGGGTAGAGTTGTAACGCCCCAAAAATCCTGAACTTTTTTTTTTATTTTTTTCAGTTTTGATAAAAGGTGTGCTTAATATTCCTAGTCAAGTGTTATTTATGTGATAATAGGCCTTGGTTAAGTTTTGAGTTCGAACTTTGGGTTGATGGAAATTATAGTTTAATAATTAAAAGAACCTTGATGGCAAGTAGTTTTGTTTTGAAATAAATGAAGGAGGAATTGGACACAAAGAGCCTTGTGTTGGAATGGCAAGTAGCGTCACATGTGGGGCTTAGAGGTGGCGTCACATGCTTGGCAAGGAGGTTTGGGGTTCGAATCCCTTGCTCAAAAGAAGGATTTATTTTTGCTCAATAAATGGCCAGTAGTGGCGTTGGATGTGAACTCTAAAAGGAGTGATCAGAGGAGAAATTTAAGGAAATGATTAAGGAGTTATCAGGGAGAAAAGTTAGGAGATGAGGAGTGTAGAGAAGTGGAGCCAAATTGGGAATTTGGGGATAGCCAAATTGCCGATTTTGGGGATTCTAAGCTAATGCCGAATTCTCCCTTTCTATTTTACTGAAAACACTTTTCTCTCCAAATATTTAAAAGCCAAAATCCCTTATTTTTTCTCTTTTATTTTGTGTCGATTTCTTTCCTTCCTTTCTCACCAAACTCTTTTTTTCCTTGCTCCTAGTTACTTTCTCTAAAGCCGAATATCTTTTGGCCAAAATCCTGTGGTGCTGCCACTTTTTCTTCAACGTTGGCCGATCGATTCTTGTGTAAGTGCTTTACTTTCTTTTAGTTGGTCTTCCTAGTACCTCTTTCTTCTCTCCCTCACTCTTTCTAAATCAGTTTTGGTAGGGGATTAGTATCGAATCTCAGATTTCAGATCTCTACTGAATTGCTCCTTAGGCACTTTGGGGTTTTGGGTAAGTATTCTTCTTTTATTGGTTAAGGTTGGCCGAATGGTCATGGATGATTTAAGAGTGACTTAAGATGATTGCGAGTCACTTGTTGTTTAGTTCTTAATGATTAAGATTGATGCAGATTTAAGAAATACTCGTGATTAGTGATGAAGGAAGGGCTGTTAAGGCTTGTCATTCAACGTAAGGCAAATGTGAGATTTTCAGTTTTTGGTGATCGTATTTGATAAGTGTGTGATTAATCATTGAGTGACATCGTTTGTAGGTTAGTGGCTGAGGAGATCGTGACACGTTTTAGTACCAGGTGTGTACATACACTGCACACACACACAGTAGACCGGCAAATACTGAAATGCTGAAAAGCCGAAAGTTTGGCTACAATAGTCTTGCGAGCGTGCAAACACTCGTAAGGGGGAAACCCGATAGGTTATCAGAGGCCCCATGAGCGATTCCATGTACTTGGGTCATGTATTGGCCAACCGGGCCAGAATAGGCTAAATGGGCCCGATGGGCTGTAGTGCCCATAATAGGCAAAATTGGCAATTCGATACTATGTGATGAAAAATCATATGATTGCATGACTATGATTGTGATTAGGCCTGACGGGCCATATGAATGTGATTGGGCCTAATGGGCCATATGAATGGGATTGGGCCTAAGGGGCCAAATGAATAAGTGTGGATCTGTTAGTGTTTACTAAGGGGTTGTGGACCTAGTTTTTGGTAACTACTCAATCAGACATAAAACTTAAATAATTAATTAATTGCGACCGTGGACGAGTCATAAGGTTAAGGTGTGGCAATGGGTATATGCATGTCTAGGACTGGATCTAGGGAGAGCTTGGTACTTAAGCAGTCTTAATGACTCACCTCCTCTTCTCTAGAATCCTACCTGGTGCATAGTATCTGTTCACTTTAGCCAACGAGGATTTGTTAACGGGCCAAGGTAAGTAATAAACCCATAATAAAGAGAAATTACTGAAATGCCCTTAAGGGCAAAAATGACTAAAATACCCTATGTGGATGTTACATGTATACCTGCTGCATTCATATGACAGTCTGATTAGGTTGCATATGGGTTGGGATTTATAGAACGAAAGAAGAATATAAGGATCGCAGGGTTGTTTGACGACCGTAGATCCACCGGTGGCTTTTTAAGCCCAATATATGAGTAGCAGCTTGCTGCAACGTTAGGTAGTATTGCAACGGGGCTACCATTGGAGTGTATCGGGTGGGTGGGTCGATATTTATATCCCCACATGGTGTGTATCGGGGAATGGAGATGGTGTGTAGCAGTTGGATGGGTAGGATTCATGCATATTTGATTGCTTTACATTCTGATATTGAATTGGGCTCAGGCCCAAAAAGACTTGCTATTGCATGCTTTACTATTTACAGAGGGTTGTACACACAGAGTTTTTGAAATCTTATCCCCCCTCTTTTATTTTTCTCAGGTGATCCTCAGTAAGTGGTTCGACGGTTGGAGGGACTCCGAGGTGGCCAGCTAGCAAGATGACTTGGACTTGTTTTCTTAAGCATATAATTTCTAGTATTTTAAGTTATATCAGTCCGGATTGTAATAAGGCCTATTCGCTAGATATTATTTCATTGTCATTACTACACTTTGAAACTAAATACAAACTGAATGGTACTTAATTTTCTCTTTTGATGGGTTTTCAATGAAAACAAGGTTTTCGATAAAACACTTCAATGTGACATGCTGGATCTGGCCATAACATCCGGGCAGGGTTTGGGGTGTTACATCCCTACCTTGAAACAGTTTAATCACAATAATCTTGCAAGTTATGCAAGCAATAATATCGGCAGATACATTGCTAATTTAACCTTTAGCTACCTTAGAAGAATAAACATGCACTGATTAAGTACTGTGTCAGTTAAGTACAATTGCAATCCCTTTAAATAATTAATTCATTAGCTACCTCACAATCGCAATGCAAGAATAACTTAGGCATGATTTTACTTGACCAAGCAATTTACCGAGGCCTATAATAGCATAAACATTATTTTAACAATTCAAGCAGGTAGAATATAATCAACCCAACACAAACTTAATTTAAGATAAATTGATTAAAATAACCATTTCGATAGCAAAAATATTCATAAGCATGTTCATCAAAATAACAACAAAACTTAAATAGATAGGGAACAAGAAGCAAATCCGGTGTTTCTCCTTGGCTTGACTAGTTGCTCCGTTCTTCTTTCTTCGTTGCCCTCGACTGTCAAGGTGGCTTATGAACACCTAATTGCAGCTCCAATATGGCTGATGAGAGCCTCTTTCCCAAGAGAAGAAATCAACACTTGAACAATAAGGGAAATGAGATGGATAAAATGAGAGAAAAAGTGAAAGAGAATGAAAGAATGTTGTGGAATGAGGGATGGTTGAGGGATCAGCAAGGGGTGGCTTTTATAGCTGAGTATGGAAGCTAAAAATAGAAAAAAGAATCAGCCTAAGATACCTCCCTTGGCCGGCCACACACATGGAAAAGTTGAGAGTTTCAACTTTGCTATTTTAAGCTTGGGGCAATTTCATAAAGCCACAATCAAAGGAGGGGTTTGAATGCATTTTGATAGTTCTTCAAGGGCCTTTTTGCAAGAACATTTTATCAGCTAAACTACTGATCTGGGTCAGCATATGGACGGTTCTGGGCCACCCAATTAGTGGCTGGTTCGGTTCACTCAATATGGTTCGACCAGTGCGGTTCAACTGGACCATTTCTCCATAATTAATTAAAAATAATTTATTTAACCCAAATTAAATAGGGAACAAATTAAAATTAATTAAATTATGAATTAATACACATTTCTGGACCGTCTTAGGCTGGAAATTAATGTGCCTCGAAACTTCAAATTGCTTCCCAGTTTTATGCTTTCAGTAGTGTCAGCCGAACCAATTTTCGCCCTTTGTGCGAATCTGTCAAAAATAGTCTAAATTAATCAAAATTAAGTATAAAATTAACTAAATTCACCATGTTTATATTTTTAACACATTTTAATTGTTTTATACTTAATTATTTTTTGACAAGAATTTACTCGGATTTGCATGAATGTAAGTAAAGTTAGGTATGAAAAAGTATATAATTTTTGTGTTTCCACCTGTTAAGCTCTATGAGCTTCCTGTTTTAAACTCTTATGAGTTTCCTGATATAGCCCAGATAAGCATCCTGTTACATGGCTCACATGAACATCCTGTTATATGACTCGAGAGAGTGCTTCCTGAACATGTGTCCTTATGGGTACCCCTGAATATGAATTGACGAATCACTATTTTGTATAGCTCGTGTATACTACCTGGGTATCCATCACATTTCAATGATTCAACGGACAAAACTCTTGATGTGAGAAAATATGAGTTTAATATAATTTATTTCTCAAATATCCCTGAAATACATGAAAATGATATTTATTTGATATATTGAAACATGAAATGGAAAATACTTGTGTATGAAACTTGCTTAATAATTATGTATATTCATGATTATGAACGTATCCGAATAAATATACACTAAATTCATGAAAATGATGGTATATGAAATATTGATATAATGAAATGAATGATATATGTTTATGAAGAAACGATAAGAGAATGGTATGTATCATGACATGTAAATTGTGACTATCTTTGATATGTTGATACAAGGAAATTATGTATGTTGAGACGAGTAATAAATTCAAATGTGACACGTCGAGAAAATAAGTTTATCAATGTTAAACTTATATATATACTACGTGCAAGTACGCTAACCAGTGTTGTTGCTTGAGGCTTAGGCAAGTGCCGAACTACTAGTTGAATGGTAATATGTTTAATTATAAGATACATTGAAATGGTAAGTGCTCAGATGAAAATATGCTTGTGCTTATGAAAGAGTGGTAAGGTTTAAGTTATGTAATTTCTTATGAAATGATTTATCATATGATTAATTCGAAAGAGGTCTATTTTTAAATGCACTAGCTTGTAGCTATGATGGAATGATATGCTTATGGTGTGAATATGGAAAGTAAAGAAATGCAAATGAAAATAAAGAAATTTGGATGAGTTAAAGTTGTTTAAAATCCTACCATGCTAGGAATAATGTGTATAAGTGATACTGTAGATTATTCACTTAGTGAGTTGTTAAATATAATTTCATGAGTATTGTGGTATCAATAATGGATTATTCTTGGTATGTATAAATTTCATATTTGAAAATAAGTATTATGATAAAATATTATACGAACTTACTAAGCATTCATTGCTTATGTATTTGTTTTTTATTTACCTTACAGATTATCGGAAGCTCGAATAGGTTGGAAGCTTGTCGGAGCTATATTACACTATCCATTAGTTCTATTGGTAATTTTGGATAATCTGATTCTGGTTATAATGGCATGTATAGGTTATTTTAATTAAATATTAGCCTATATGTGTTTTGGTATTTTGGTATATGTACAATTTGCCTTACAGTGATGATGTTCTAAAATGTTTGGTTAGTTTGATGACAAGTTGCGTAAGAAATGAGCTAGGAAAAATGGCCTATTTCGTCCACACGGCCTAAGACACAGGCATGTCTCTTCGCCGTGTGAGCCACATGGTCGTGTGACCCCTACATTGTTGAAAATTTTAAGTATTTTTGAAATTTTTTTTGAGTTTTCAGTTTAGTCCCGATATGTTTCTAATGTATATTTTGGGCCTCGATGGCTCACATAAGGGACATTATGATTAAATTTGATTGATATCAGGTATGAATATTATATGAAGTGAAATTTTTGTTTAAATGATCTGTAAATTCTGGTAATGCTCCGAAACCTTATTTTGACAACGAATACGAGTTAAGAGTGTTACACTCTTTCTAGACCTCAAGACCATCGAATTCCTCTCAAAGATGAAAAGGCGGTGGTGAAAGTGAGATCGTTAGGTACCTATGGTGCAGAAGTTTGAGATGGATAGATTGGTGAAAGAAATGTTTCAAGCAAGTATAATTAGAGATAGTTGTAGCCTTTTTGCTTCCCCCATAGTGATGGTAAAGAAAAACGATGGAACTTGGAGCCTCTGTGTGGACTACAAACACCTTAATCAACTCACAGTGAAAGATAAATTTCCTATTCCAGTTATTAAAGAGCTTTTGGAAGAATTGGGGAATGTTAGAGTATTTTCTAAGTTGGATCTGAAGTTGGGCAACCATCATATTAGAATGCAAGAGCCAGACATTCCAAAAATAGCTTTTAAGATGCTTGACGGCCATTATGAATTCTTGGTGATGTCATCTAGTGATGTGAGTCTGAAGGCCCAAAATAAGGCTCATGAACGTGATGGGCTCAAATTTCCTCAAGGTCCAATAATGAGGTCGAAGGCCAAGCAAATTCGAGCAAGATTGAATGAGACCATCCAAGATTTCGTTACCAAAGCCCTAGATACGTACATGCCCGAAAAGGAAAATCAAGATTCATTTTATTATTTTCAAGAGAATCAATAAATTGAATCTTGGTCCAATTTTGTTGTTTCAAAAAATTTCAAGAATCAAGAAAATCAAGATTTCAAATCTTGGAAATCTTGGTCCAAGAAACCGAATCTTGCAGCCAAGGCGTATTGGATTTCATGTACGAGCTTGAATGAGCCAATTTCGAGAGCAAACGGATTAGAAGACCAAGTTCTTGAAAAAATGGCCCATTATGATGTCTACAAGCCCATCCTAAAGTTTGGAAAGTAATTTAATTGAATATCAAGATAAATTATCAAAGTGACCCAAATTGTAAAATATTTAAACTATAGGTCCAAGTTTATTTTCATAGGTGGATCATCATGTAAGAATTCAGCCCAATGAGCCCATTTAATTCATTTGGCTGAATTCCATTAAAAGTCCACACTTAGAAATATTTTGTTTTCTTTTATTTGATGAGTTGTCATGTTAGTTATTCCATTAGGGTTAGGAAAACTTATTTTGGGGGTCTATAAGTAGCATGGACGTTCACCCTTATAGACACACAATTGATTTATGTTTTTCTGAGTTAATAATAATTCTCTTTGAGTTTTTGTTCAAAAATTTCTCTGAGTTTCTTTTAGAAGTTATTTTAACAATATTTTAGGTTGTGGGAATCATTTTCAAACTTTTTCTTGCCAAAATAATTTTCTTGGAGGAATTAGAGCCATTAAAAGGAGTTGTGGATTCTTAATGTTTCCAAGACTTTTTAAGACATCATCTTCTCTTTTCTATCTTTAATTTATCGTTTCTTGCTTATTTAAGTTAGTTCTTGCTATTTTTGGCTTGCTAATTTTATTGATTTTATTCTTAATATTTCAAGTTGCTTTAAGAAAGACATTCTCTTATCTTGTTCCATCAAGAAACACATAAAAAATTAGGAGTTTTAATCTTTTTTTGTTGTTTCAATCATTCTTGCACAAAACAATTTCCTTTTGACTTTAAAATAACTTCTAACAAATCTATTTTTGTTTTGTTTTTTCGAATCTGGTTGGGGCATTTTCTTGAGGTCCAAGGATGTTTTTTTCCATCCAAGAAACCCTAATTCATTCTCTTTTAGACTCTTTATTAGCCGGTTCATCTTTCTTTCATTTCAATTTCATTTAACTCTCATTTGTATTTTTTGATGATTTTGGTGTTTTCAGGCACTTGGGGGGAACACTTGGGCCATCTTAGAGAGGCCTTTTTAATTTTTTGGAAGCACTAGATTTTTGCGAAGAAAACCAAATGTTCTTTTGGCACCCAACAGGTGGAGTACCTAAGCCAAATTATTTCCAAGGGCATTGTCTCATGGCTAGGCTCTTGACAAATCTACTCAAGAAAGGAGCTTGGAGTTGGAATAAACATGCTAGTGTTGCTTTTGAGCAGTTAAAGAAGGCCTTATGTTTAGCTCTAGTTTTTGTTTTGCCTGACTTCCAACTAGAGTTCTGTATGGACACAGATGCCTATGGTTATGGAGTAGGCGTTGTTCTACAGTAACAAGGTCAACCAGTTGTTTATTTTAGCAAAGGTTTGGGCATTTGACACCAAGCATTGTCGATTTATGATAAGGAAATGTTGGTTGCTCTATTGGCCGTAAGGAAATGACATTCTTATTTGATTGGGAGACACTTTAAAATTTGAACTAATCACCAAAGTCTAAGGTTTTTGGCTGACCAGGTGGCAGTTACTTTGTTTCAGCAAAAATGGGTGGCAAAAATGCTTGGTTATGACTTTGAGGTAGTCTATAGGAAGGATCTAACCAATGCTGTAGTCGATGCCTTGTCCAAAAATCAGTCGTTAAGGGAAGGTCAATTGCTGCAACTTACAGGTAACTCTATTAGCTCCCATTTACTGTCTAAAGTTTATGTAACATACCAAAACCCGGGTTATTAGAAATTGGGTTAATGAACCAAGAGCGATCATGCCGCAAATTTTTTAAGATTATCTTCGTACATTTGATAATAAATAGATAAAAATTATAGTGATTGAGTAGTGGTGGAGTTGTTCCTAATGATATGTGTTTGAATCCCTTCCCTCTCGTTAATTTCTATTTGGTGCAAATTTGTTTCAAACCCTTAGCATAGATCATTCTATGTTTTATTTATTGTCTTACTTAATTGATCACAAGGAAGTGAGTGGTAGAGTGGTTAAGTGTTTAACTAATATCCTGTGGTTCTTAGGTTCAAGTCTCCTAATCAAGAAACCTTTTAATTAATTTTTGTGATTTTTCCATGTGCAAAATATTCCCTTGTTGTCTGACATTCTTACCATAGTAAGGTAAATATTCTTTCATTTTCTTTAGGTTAACATGTCTTAATTGTGGAGACCATGATCCCCTTTTCACTCCATTATCCCCCTTACTTTCCAATTCCTCCATTTTTTTTTCCATATGAATGGTCATTGAACTGAGACAAGGTTGACCACAATCTTTCCATCCACCATATCACTCTCCCCCTCTCATTGTAGCACCAGCCCTTACTCCTCCGATTTCCTTTCTTTTTCTCTTTTGTTTAGCTCTCAACCTCCCTTTTTGGATTATTTTTCTTTTCCATCACCATTTATTGGCCTTGTACCATCATCACATTATCGCCTAACCTCCTTTGCACTGCCACTTTTCTCCTATTTTCTCTCCATGCCACGCTTAGCACCGCCCTCCACCATCGTGGCAACCACCTTTCAAATTCTCTTTTTTTTTCTCATTTTGATTTCTCTTCTCAGTTTTCCTCCTTTAAGACAGTGACCGAACTCATATTCTTTTCTTCTTCTTCCTCTACCTAGCACTACCGCCTCCATCGCCAGACCTTTGTCCCAGTGCCTCCATCGGCTTTGGTTATTCTTTCTCTTTTCTTCACCATTTTCCAACCTCTATCATCCTTATAGTAAACGAAAATTCTACAGCCCTATTTTAATAAGTTTAAATATTATGTTTTAAAATATTAAAATGAGTGACTCACTTTTTCAAGTGATACTTTTCTCTAGATTCTCATCCTTCTCAAGAGCACAACGATCCTTTGACCTTCTCATTTTAATCAAAATAGAGTAAGTATGGTAGTGGAATGAAATCTACTATTCCTTCCCTACTTTTCCCTGTAGGTCGAATGTGTTTAAAGGGTTTTAATGTATTTTCCTTTAAGTTTTAACGCATCATATTTTACTTTTGATGAAAGGCCAGTCAATACCATTTCGGAAATATCTTATAAATTTTTGAAAAACAACCTTTCTAATGAAATATTGCTTTTTTTTGATAAGTAGGTAACCTATCGATTAGATCCGAGTGTCAGTGTTTATTGGGAGTGATGATTTGTATTGGATCTACTATCAGTGTGGGTTCTAACACTAAATAAAATTAAGACTTGTTTTCTATTGATAAAAATGTTGTTATTTAAATAATGTTGATTGATGGGGATACTATATGTATCCATTAAGAGAGATAAATTATCATTATGGATTTTATCAAGTAAATTGTAACACCTCAAAACCCGGACCAGATGTTATGGTCGAATCTGACGTGTTACATTGAAGTGTTTTAGCGAAAACCATGTATTCATTGAAAACCCTTCTTAAAATAAAAGAAACCTTAATTAACTTTAAAAAAAAACCTTTCAGTTACGAAAGCCTTGTTTAAAACATTTGATTTAAGAAAACTTATCATTTAAAAATTAAGTTGCGGAAACGTAGAAAACATACTATAATTTAGGAACCCATGTTCAACTTATCGTAATTACAATGAAAATAACAATAATTCAAGTATTAATAGCATATTGAAAACCTTATTACAATCTGGTCTGAAACATACTTAATAAAATAAAACTTATAAGCTTAAAAAAAGTCCAAATTTGTCTTGCTAGCTGGCCACCCAAAGTCCCTCATACATCAAACCGTCTACTGAGCATCACCTGAAAATAAAATAAAAGAGGGGGTGAGTTTTCACAAACTCAGTGTGTACATCCCTCGAAGAAAATCAAGCATTCAAAAAAAAAAATCAAACATGCAATGCAATCCCATCCAAGTTATCCATCCGCTACACACCAGCTTCGTCCCCCGTCACACCATGTGGGAATATAAATATCGACCCACCCAACCCACACACCAATGGTAGCCCAGTTCTGGAATTACCTTCATTTACATATTGGGCTTTAAAAGCTGTCGGTGGATCCACGATTTTTAGGCAACCATGTGATCCTCATATACTTCCTCCGGTCCATAGTTCCCACCCCATATGCAACCTAAGCTGAACATCATATGTATGCATGTCATGTCCACAAAACTTACATTCAACACCTAGGGTTATTTTGGTCATTTTCGCCCTTACGGGCATTTCGATAATTTTCCCTTAATTAGGTTTTCACTTACCTTGGCCCATGAACAAGCCTCGCGAGCTAAGGTGAATGAATACTATGCACTAGGTAGGATTCCAAAGAAGAGGAGGTGGGTCATTAAGACCGTTTAAGTACCAAGCTCTCCTTAGATCCAATCTTAGACATGCATATACCCGTTGCCACACCTTAACCCCATGACTTGTCCACGGTCTCAATTAAATAAATTAAGTTTTATGTAGACATCACATATTAGGCCCAATACCCCTACATACATGCATATGGCCCACTAGGCCCAATCTCATTCATATAGCCCATCTTGCCCAATTCATATTCTTATGGCCCACTAGTCCCAATTCACATTCATATGGCCCATTAGGCCCAAATCATAGTATATTCATGCTCACGTACAAATTTTCTAACACATAGCATCACTTATCAATCTTTGCCTAATATGGGCTCGATAGCCCATCAGGCCCATTTAGCCCATTCCGGCCCATTTGGCCAATTCTCAACCTAAGTCCACGGAATAGCCCGTGGGCTTCAGGAAACCTATCGATTTCCTCTCCACGAGTGTTCGAGCACCCGTGTGACTACCGTAGCCCAACTTTCGGCTTTTCGGTATTTCAGCTTTTCGGCATTTCGACTTTTGCCGATTCATTGTGCGTGTGCAGTGTATGTACACACCTGGTAAGCAAGCGTGATGCGATCTCCTTAGCCCAAACCTACAATTGATATCACTCAAAGATTAATCTTACATACTTATCGAATACTTTACCAAAAGCCGGAATCTCACCTTAACCTTACCTTGCGCGATAAGTATAAGAACCCCTTCACTAACCACGATCAACTCTTAGATCTACACCAATCGTAACTATTAAAACCAGAAAAATAGGTGACTCGTATCCAAAATAAGTCCCCTTACCTTACTATGGCTATTCGGCCAACCTTAGCCAATGGATGAGGAATACTTACCAAAACCGCAACACCTAAGGAGCAATTCGGCAATGAGCTAAGATCCGAGATCCGATACTAATTCCCTACCACAGTTGATTAGAAAGAGTGAGGGACAATATCCAATACTTAGCAAAGAAACTGATTGGGAGAACAACACTTACACTAGATTTGACCGAAATAGAAAGAGTAGTGATTGCACCAAGGGTATTCGGCCAAAGAGGTTCGGCCCTTTACGATTTTTTATGGCAAAAGAGGGTTATTCGGCTCTAAGAAAAAAGAAAGAAAAGTCAGCAATGAGGTAGAGGAAGAATAGAATTCGGCACAAGGAAGAAGAAAAAGAAAAGAAAGTAGAGGGTTTTTGGCTTTTAGAGAAAAGAGTTTCTGGTAACAAGGTGAAGGAAATTCGGCATTAGCTTCATACCCTAGCATTCGGAACCTATTTATAAGCCTTATAGCTGAATTTTCCCATGCCCAATTCCCCATTTGGCTTCATCACTTCTCCCTTCTCATCTCCTCGTTTTTCTCCCTGATAACCCTTTGATCTTTTCCTTAATTTTCTCTCCTAAATACTTCCCTTGGAGTCCACTTTCACGCCACTTCCATCCTTCTAGAAGGCCAAAATTAAACTTTTAAAAACACTAAGCTAGGATTCAAACCTTGGACCTTCTTGCTAGCTATTAACGCCACCTCCTTACACTCTAAATGGCGTCGCTTAGCCACTCTTCTACAAGGCTTTTTGATACTATTTTCCCCTAACTTTCTTTAAAAGCCCAACTGTAACACCCCGAACCCGAGACCATCGCCGGTGTCGGACACGAGGGGTTAACAAGCCAAGTTCACATATTTTGCCCCCCAATTTGACATTTCCAGTCAGGCTGGAAAACTGCGTCACCGTCGCCTTAAAAATCATATCTCGAGTTTCAAAACTCAGAAACAGGTTTCGTAAATTTTCCCTGAATTTAGACTCATATATCCATCCATGGATTTATTTCTAGAATTTTTGTTTGGGCCAATTGGTACAGTTTATTAGTTAAAGTCACCCATGTTACAGGGATCGACTGCTCTGACCTTCGTGCGTTATAACTTGAATATATCTCTGTACAGGGCTTTAATACTGGTGCCGTTTGTTTCTAATGAAACTAGACTCAAAATGGAATCTGTACATATAAGGAATGAATCCTAATTCTTTCTGGATAATTTATAGTAAATTTTTAAAGTTGCAACAGGGGACCTAGAAACCGTTCTGGCCCTGTCTCACAATAGCTTTAATATCTCTTAACATGTAACTCCTATGACCATTTCGTTTCTTCCATATGAAAATAGACTCATCAAGGTTCATTTACATAGCTTATTCACTATTTAATACCATTCCTACAAATTTTGGTGATTTTTCACATTCACGTCACTGCAGCTGGCAGCATCTGTTTTAAGGTAGGTCTTACCTATTTTGTAGTCTCCATGAACCAACTAGTCTTGCCATACATAGGTTCATATATGATCATTTTAACCATACCAATGGCTGATCATGTGACCAACATTCCCATCTCCAATCCATAATCACATCATGACACCATATATATATATACAAACCGCAAATAGTCTAAGTTCGTACTTCACTTTTACAAGCCATTTTCGCATGGCCGTACACATATACATCACAAAGATATTTAAACCAACAAGGGGTAGTCCTATACATGCCATTTCAAAGTTCAACCAAAATTTATACCAAAATAGGCGTTGATAGTGTGGATGACTTCGACTTTAATGATCCCGAATCCGATTGCTATCGGCGTAATCTATAAAACAGAGAGCCAAAGCAACGGGTAAGCATTTTTATGCTTAGTAAGTCTCAAGGAATAAAATCAGCTTTAATTTAAGCAATACATTCACATAACCAAATGCATCATTTCATTAATACACATTCTCATAATCATTCTTACTTCACACTTCATCATTATAAACTTTCACAAAGTATCAACCATTCCAATAGCTGAAATTTGTTAGTCGATTGAGCGAATGTTGCTCAAATATGTCGACTTTCCAATGCACATATAAACGTACCTTATTCTTTGGGCTTTTCGAGCGTACTAATTGAATTTATTACAGCAACCAACACTCACCTCCAGCCCAAGCTTCTTCGGAATACAACCGGATATAACCACGTGCACGAATGCCTTGGTCTTAGCCGGATAGAATGACTCGCACGAATGCCTTGGTCTTAGCCCGGATGTAGCCACTAGCACAATTGCCTTGGGTCTTAACCGGATATAATTTCCAGCATAATTGTCTTGAGGCTTAGCCCGGTATCATTCAATTTCTCATGCACACATACATCAATAATCATTGGACATACATATTTCATTTTCGTTACTAAGGCTCAAACACAATTATAATCACTAGCATAATCACCTTCGGGACTTAGCCCGGTATCATTCAATACTCATACACACATAAATCAATAATCAATACATCCATATTTCATTCCACATAATTCAATTAAGGTCACTTCTTGAGGACTTACCTCGGATGTTGTCGAACGGCTTTTACGGCTATTCGATCACTTTTTCCTTCCCTTGTCCAATTGTGGCCCTCTAAGCTCTTGAGCTAATTCAAACAAATTCAATTTATTAAAACCTCATTGTGCTAGCTTATGGCGAATATGACAAGGAGTTTAAATGGTCAAATGGCCACCCTTTAGCTTGAATACACAATGGTCATGCACATTTTATACAACATCAAGCAATTCAATACAATTCATTCGGGCATCAAGGAAAAGCTAAGGCCTTCAATAGGCTACCTAAGGCCGAATATACATGTCCATGTTGAGGCCAATTATGCACTTAATACCACACAAAAACAGCATGCATTTTACTAGTTAATGCTTTGCATGTTGTAGCTCAAAACTTATAATATAGCATCAAGCACTCATATGTGTGCTAGGCGAATGTGCTTGCAATTTCACAAGCATTCTTCAACATCTTCTTCTTTAAACAAACGTATTCATCACTTACTTCATAGCCAAAACATCATGTGCAAACATATATATACATATATGAGCATGGCGAATTTCAAGGTGTCCATAGCCATCTAAAACACAAATTTTAACTAACTTGCAAGAAGCATGAACCATGCTCATGAATGCATCATGGCGAATACATCATAATCATGCCCTTTTATCTTCAATCATGGTTAAACAAAAGAAAACTCAAAGTCTTACTCAAGATGGCTACAAAGAAATTTCAAGAGTAGACAATCCATCATTGCATGCATCATCATCAAGCTTCACACTTAACATGCAATGGCTTTATCACAATCCCAACCTTGACCAAATACCACTTCCATGGCATAACAAGGATTTGAACCATGGCTAACATGAACATCAAGTTGGCAACTAAAACATGCATGAATCTCATGACACAACCTCATACATACCTCAATCTTGATGCAAGTTTAGCCAAATATCCTTCTAGATCTCTTCTAAACAAAGGAAATGAAGCAAAATCTCTTCTTCCTCTTAGTATTTTTGGCCAAAAGGAGAGAACAAGGATGAACAAATTTTTTGTTTTTTCTTCTTGGTTGCACGGCAATGGGGAATGCTACTCTCTCACACATTTTTTTTTTCATTCTTTTCTTACCCATGCTTATTTGTTTATTATTTCTCCCTAATGCCCAACAAAACATGTTTCATGACATGTTTAGCCCATATCTCTTTGTCATGGCCGGCCATCACTTGTAAAAGGGAATTTGACATGCAAGTCCATTATTTTGCATGCATGCTTTAATTAGTCATCACACATTTCCTATCATACTTTCAAAGTTCACTACTAAGTCCTTTCTTGTGGAATTCACCTTTATAACACTAAATCAATCATCATAAAATGTCATACATGAGCACACACATATTATAGGCATCAAAATAAATTTTAATTATTTTTATGCCTCGGTTTTGTGGTCCCGAAACCACATTCCGACTAGGGTCAATTTTGGGCTGTCACAACTCTCCCCACTTAAGAAATTTTCGTCCCGAAAATCTTACCGTAAATAGGTTTGGATATCGCTCTTTCATAGAGTTCTCGGCCTCCCAAGTAGCTTCTTCTATCCCGTGCTTGAGCCATAACACTTTCACTAGCGGAACCCGCTTGTTTCGCAACTCTTTCACTTCGTGATAGGATACGAATCGGTTCTTCCTCATAACTCATATTAGCTTGAATTTCAATTTCGATGGACTAATCACGTGTGATGGATCGGATCTATAGCGTCGAAGCATCGAAACATGAAAGACATCGTGAACCTTTTTGAGTTCGGGGGCAAAATCAAATGATATGCCACCGGACCGACTCGCTTCGGATATCTCATATGGCCTAATGAACCTCGGGCTCGGCTTGCCCTTACGGTAGAATCGAGTATCTTTTTCCAAGGCGATACCTTGAGAAACACTTTATCACCCACCGATACTCGATATCCTTACGCTTGAGATCCACGTCGACTTACGACGATCGGAGGCTATCTTCAGACTTTCACGGATTACTTTCACTTTCTCATTCAAAGATCTCTAATCAAATCCACCACGAAAATCTTGCTTTCACCAAGCTCGGTCAAAACAATGGTGTACGGCATTTACGAATCGTACAAAGCCTCGTAGGGTGCCATCTTAATACTCGATTGAAAGTTTGTTGTTGTGTTTATTCAATCAATGGCAAATACCGCTCCCATAAACCACTAAACTCGAGGACGCAACATCTCAACATATCCTCAAGTATCTGAATTATCTGCTTGGATTGACCATCGGTTTGGGGGTGAAAGGCGGTGCTAAAATGCAACTTGGTACCCAAAGCTTCTTGCAACTTTTTCCAAAATCGCGAGGTAAATCTCGGATCTCTATCCGACACGATGGAAATAGGCACCCGTGTAATCTCACAACTGAGAAACGTACAATTCGCTAATTTGTCCATTGAAAAATCCGTGCGTCACGACGGGACAAAGTGGGCCGACTTAGTCAATCTATCTACCACGACCCAAAGCGCATCCTTCTTACTTGCGACAATGGCGGTCCGGATACAAAGTCCATTGTGACTCGGTCCCAGTTCCACTCGGGTATCGTGATTGGTGAAGTAATCTCAAGGCACCGATGTTCCGCTTTCACTTGTTGACATATTAAACATCTCAAACAAAGTCGGAGATGTCTCGCTTCATACCATGCCACCAAAACCGGCGTTTCAAATCATTGTACGTCTTCAGACTCCCGGGTGGATTGCCATTCGGCTACAATGGGCTTCATTCAGAATTATCGAAATGAGTTCAATTCTTTGGAACACACAGACGACTTCGAACCTCAAACAATCGTCATCATCGATTTGAAATTCCAAGTCCTTGTTCGAACACACTCAAATTCGCTTTTGCGACCAACTCGTCGTCGACTTTCTCGAGCTTCTCGAATTTGATGTATCAATAGTGGTTTGGCTTTCAATTCAGCTACTAACACACTATCGGATCGAATGACAAGTCGCGCTCATCGCTCGTAAAGCGAATAATGATTTACGACTCAAGGTATCCGTAACCACATTCGCCTTTCCCGGTGATAGTCAATGACCAGCTCGTAATCCTTTAACACTCGAGCCAATGTCTTTGTCGCAGATTTAAGTCTCTTTGGGTCATCAAATATTTGAGACTTTTGTGATCCGAAAGTACACATGGCACCTTTCACCAAATAAGTAATGTCGCCAAATCTTTAAGGCGAACACGATGGCGCCAATTCGAGATCATGAGTCGGATAATTTTTCTCATGTGGCTTTAATTGCCTCGACGCATAGGCCACAACTCGACCTTCTTGCATCAATACACAACCTAACCCAAGTAGGGAGGCGTCGCTATAGATGACAAACTCTTTGCTTGACTCGGGTTGCACTAGAATTGGGGCTTCACCAAATAAGTTTTCAGTTGATCGAAACTTTTTGGCATTTCTCCGTCCATTCGAACTTAACATCCTTTTGGAGTAAGCTTCATCGGCGTGGCTATCGTTGAGAAACCTTTACAAATCGTCGGTAATAACCCAAGCAAGCCCCAAAAGCTTGAACCTCATTAATATTTCTGAGGCTTCCAATTAAGTATGGCTGAAATTTTATTCGGTCGACTCGAATACCCGATCTGAATACCACATGACCCAAGAAGCTAACCTCTCTTAACCGTAACTCACACTTGCTGAACTTAGCATATAATTACTTATCCCGTAAAATTTGCAAAGACTAACCGCAGGTGTTCAAAGATGTTCGGTCTCATTTCTTGAATAGACCAAGATGTCATCAATGAACACGACTACGAATCGATCCAAATATGGTCGAAGATCCGATTCATTAAATCCATAAATACCGCGAGGGCATTAGTGAGCCCAAAAGGCATCACTAGGAACTCATAGTGACCATATCTCGCTCAAGGCGTCTTGGGTACGTCCAATCTCGGATTCGCAATTGATAATAGCCCGATCTCAAATCTATTTTCGAGAACACCGAGGCTCCTTCGCTTGATCGAACAAGTCATCGATACGTGGTAACGGATATTTGTTCTTTATCGTCTCTTTATTAAGTCGACGATAGTCGATGCACACCGCATGGTTCCATCCTTCTTTTCACAAACAACATCGGCGCACCGCAAGGCGAACAACTTCAAGCGAGCAAAACCTCTATCCACCAATTCTTGCAACCGAGCTTTCAACTCCTTTAATTACATTGGTGCCATACGATACGGAGCTATCGAAATTGGAGTGGTACCAAGTACCAATTCGATGCCAAATTCTATTTCCGAACAGTGGTAAACCCGCAATTCTTCGTGGAAAACATCCGGTATTCACAAACCACGCGCACAGATTCGGGTTTCTTTTCGATTCCTTGTCATCGAGCATGTACGCAAGGTACGCTTCGCACCCTTTTCTTACATATTTTCGGGCCAACATTGCGATATTACGGTGGCAACCCTTTAAGTCCGTAGACTCAACCCGAATTATCTCATTATTCGCGCACTCAAATCGATAGTCTTGCTTTTGCAATTTACAACCGCATCGTGCATGGTCAACCAATCCAAACCAAGAATAACGTCAATTCATCGAACGGCAAAAGCATCAAGTCCGCCGGAAAACAAGAACCTCGGAACACTAGGGGACTTTTCTTGCACACTTTGTTGACAAGCACGTAATGACCCAAGGGTTTGACACCGAATTACAAACTCGAGAGACTCAATAGGCAAAGTCTTCTTTGGATGCTAAGGTTTCACATATATAAGAATGAGTAGAACCGGGGTCAATCAAAGCAATCACATTAGTATTGAAAAGAGTGAAAGTACCGGTAATGACATCCGGAGAGGCAAGATCCTCGCGTGCGCGTATGGCAAAAGTCCTAGCGAGGGCACGAGCCTCGGATCCGATGGTAGCATCTCTAGATCCTCTCGACCGCCAACGACATTACCCATATTTCTAGGTGGCCTACCTCGAGCGAAGGTAGCACCCGGTTTCCACTCGACTTACATTCTGCTCAAGCATCCTCGGGCAATCCTTCATAAAGTGGTCACCGATCCACACTTATAGCAGGAGCGATCACGAAACCAACAGCTCCCCGAATGCCATTTGCCACAATGTAGACACTCTGCCCTCTCTCGGCGATCATTTCCACCACTGGCGATCGAAGTGACTCGTGTGGTCACAGGGGGTCGATCGCGTCCTCGTCTAGAAAAGCCCGAAACGCCTCTAGACCGGCTCACATCATCTCGAAATCTCTTCGATGCTTGTTGAAGAGACTTTCCCGAGGACCTCTTTCGGAATTCTCCGGTTCCCACATCAACTTTTTGTTTCTCCTTTCTAAGCTCTCCGGCTTTACAAGCTCGCTCAACAAGTACTACGAACTCTCGATTTCGAGAATGCCAACGAACATCCTTATATCATCATTCAGCCCATCCTCGAGCGTTTACATAATGGCTTGGACGAAATGCATTCTCGCGCATCGGCTAAGCCTCACAAATTTTCGTTCGTGAGTCGGTAATCGACATAGAACCTTGCTTAAGATCAAGGAATTCCTTCGCTTTTGGTCGATGAATCTCGACTAATATACTATTTTCGAACTCGGTTTGAAAGAATTCCCAAGTCACTTGCTCTCTAGGCACCACGAAGCAGTACTCCACCAATAGTAGGCGGACTCGCGTAGCAAGGAGATGGTACACTTTAAGCACTCATCGGTGTACAGATAGCTCATCGAGCACCGGATAGTGTTATCCAACCAAAATTCAGCTCGCTTCGGCATCATCATCATCCGTAGCCTTAAATTCAAGGCCCCATGTTTTCGAATCCTATCGACTGGGGCTTACTTGACCTTATTTGGTCATCACCGGAGGTATTGTAGGTCGGGGTTGCATTTGTCGGGAATGGAGGTTGTGGAACAGTAGTGTTAGTTCGAATGTATTGATTAAACCATTCGTTCATCACACTATAAAAGGCTTGCCTAGCCTCATCATTCGGATTGCTGGCCATAGGTTGAGAGTCCATTGGCGCTGTCCCTTGCGCGGAGCAGCGCCACACTCTCCACATCATCAGCTATTGCTCGGTGGGATCGGGATCCATTGCTATAAACAAACACAAAGTCAAATTGTCGAAATCACCACACTATCGATTCATCATTTAATGGCATGTATAGCTAGACCCCAAACACATCACGGTAGTCCTAGAATCGACTAAACCGTGGCTCTGATACCAATAAAATTGTAACACCCCGAACCCGAGACCATCGCCGGTGTCGAACACGAGGGGTTAACAAGCCAAGTTCACATATTTTGCCCCCCAATTTGACATTTCCAGTCAGGCTGGAAAACTGCGTCACCGTCGCCTTAAAAATCATATCTCGAGTTTCAAAACTCGGAAACTGGTTTCGTAAATTTTCCATGAATTTAGACTCATATATCCATCCATGGATTTATTTCTAGAATTTTTGGTCGGGCCAATTGGTACAGTTTATTAGTTAAAGTCACCCATGTTACAGGGATCGACTGCTCTGACCTTCGCGCGTTATAACTTGAATATATCTCTGTACAGGGCTTTAATACTGGTGCCGTTTGTTTCTAATGAAACTAGACTCAAAATGGAATCTATACATCTAAGGCATGACTCCTAATTCTTTCTGGATAATTTATAGTAAATTTTTAAAGTTGCAACAGGGGACCCAGAAACCGTTCTGGCCCTGTCTCACAATAGCTTTAATATCTCTTAACATTTAACTCCTATGACCATTTCGTTTCTTCCATATGAAAATAGACTCATCAAGGTTAATTTACATAGCTTATTCACTATTTAATACCATTCCTACAAATTTTGGTGATTTTTCACATTCACGTCACTGCAGCTGGCAGCATCTGTTTTTAAGGTAGGTCTTACCTAGTTTGTAGTCTCCATGAACCAACTAGTCTTGCCATACATAGGTTCATATATGATCATTTTAACCATACCAATGGCTGATCATGTGACCAACATTCCCATCTCCAATCCATAATCACATCATGACACCATATATATATATATAAACCGCAAATAGTCTAAGTTCGTACTTCACTTTTACGAGCCATTTTCGCATGGCCGTACACATATACATCACAGCATATTTAAACCAACAAGGGTAGTCCTATACATGCCATTTCAAAGTTCAACCAAAATTTATACCAAAATAGAGGCGTTGATAGTGTGGATGACTTCAATTTAATGATCCCGAATCCGATTGCTATCGAGCGTAATCTATAAAACAGAGAGCCAAAGCAACGGGTAAGCATTTTTATGCTTAGTAAGTCTCAAGGAATAAAATCAGCTTTAATTTAAGCAATACATTCACATAACCAAATGCATCATTTCATTAATACACATTCTCATAATCATTCTTACTTCACACTTCATCATTATATACTTTCACAAAGTATCAACCATTCCAATAGCTGAAATTTGTTAGTCGATTGAGCGAATGTTGCTCAAATATGTCAACTTTCCAATGCACATATAAACGTACCTTATTCTTTGGGCTTTTCGAGCGTACTAATTGAATTTATTACAGCAACCAACACTCACCTCCAGCCCAAGCTTCTTCGGAATACAACCGGATATAACCACGTGCACGAATGCCTTCGGGTCTTAGCCCGGATAGAATGACTCGCACGAATGCCTTGGTCTTAGCCCTGATGTAGCCACTAGCACAATTGCCTTCGGTCTTAACCGGATATAATTTCCAGCATAATTGTCTTCGGGCTTAGCCGGGTATCATTCAATTTCTCATGCACACATACATCAATAATCATTGGACATACATATTTCATTTTCGTTACTAAGGCTCAAACACAATTATAATCACTAGCATAATCGCCTTGGGACTTAGCCCGGTATCATTCGAATACTCATACACACATAAATCAATAATCAATACATCCATATTTCATTCCACATAATTCAATTAAGGTCACTTCTTGAGGACTTACCTCGGATGTTGTCGAACGGCTTTTACGGCTATTCGATCACTTTTTCCTTCCCTTGTCCAATTGTGGCCCTCTAAGCTCTTGAGCTAATTCAAACAAATTCAATTTATTAAAACCTCATTGTGCTAGCTTATGGCGAATATGACAAGGAGTTTAAATGGTCAAATGGCCACACTTTAGCTTGAATACACAATGGTCATGCACATTTTATACTACATCAAGCAATTCAATACAATTCATTCGGGCATCAAGGAAAAGCTAAGGCCTTCAATAGGCTACCTAAGGCGAATATACATGTCCATGTTGAGGCCAATTATGCACTTAATACCACACAAAAACAGCATGCATTTTACTAGTTAATGCTTTGCATGTTGTAGCTCAAAACTTATAATATAGCATCAAGCACTCATATGTGTGCTAGGCGAATGTGCTTGCAATTTCACAAGCATTCTTCAACATCTTCTTCTTTAAACAAACGTATTCATCACTTACTTCATAGCCAAAACATCATGTGCAAACATATATATACATATATGAGCATGGCGAATTTCAAGGTGTCCATAGCCATCTAAAACACAAATTTTAACTAACATGCAAGAAGCATGAACCATGCTCATGAATGCATCATGGCCGAATACATCATAGTCATGCCCTTTTATCTTCAATCATGGTTAAACAAAAAGAAAACTCAAAGTCTTACTCAAGATGGCTACAAAGAAATTTCAAGAGTAGACAATCCATCATTGCATGCATCATCATCAAGCTTCACACTTAACATGCAATGGCTTTATCACAATACCAACCTTGACCAAAGACCACTTCCATGGCATAACAAGGATTTGAACCATGGCTAACATGAACATCAAGTTGGCAACTAAAACATGCATGAATCTCATGACACAACCTCATACATACCTCAATCTTGATGCAAGTTTAGCCAAATATCCTTCTAGATCTCTTCTAAACAAAGGAAATGAAGCAAAATCTCTTCTTCCTCTTAGTATTTTTGGCCAAAAGGAGAGAACAAGGATGAACAAATTTTTTGTTTTTTCTTCTTGGTTGCTGCAAGAATGGGGAATGCTACTCTCTCACACACATTTTTTTTCATTCTTTTCTTACCCATGCTTATTTGTTTATTATTTCTCCCTAATGCCCAACAAAACATGTTTCATGACATGTTTAGCCCATATCTCTTTGTCATGGCCGGCCATCACTTGTAAAAGGGAATTTGACATGCAAGTCCATTATTTTGCATGCATGCTTTAATTAGTCATCACACATTTCCCTATCGTACTTTCAAAGTTCACTACTAAGTCCTTTCTTGTGGAATTCACCTTTATAACACTAAATCAATCATCATAAAATGTCATACATGAGCACACACATATTATAGGCATCAAAATAAATTTTTAATTATTTTTATGCCTCGGTTTTGTGGTCCCGAAACCACATTCCGACTAGGGTCAATTTTGGGCTGTCACACCAACTACTTGCCAGCCCTGATTCTTTTATTATCTAAACTATAATTTCATTTATTCATAGGTTTGAACTCAAACCTTAATTAAGACATACTATAATTATCACATGGCTAGGAATATAAAACACAGTTTTTATCAAAACTGAAAACAAAGAAAGTTTGGGGTTTCGGGATTTTTGGATTTCGAGATTTTTAGGGCGTTACATAAATGTTTCCCCAAAACGCATACGTTGTGGAAAGCATGTTGTGTGATATTGATGCTTACTGTTAATGTGAAAAATATGTACATCTCATTCTCATGTTATGTGATTATATGGCATATGTGATATTCATAAGAAAATAAAATATGAAACTTTGGTACCATGAGTATATATGTTATTTGCATGTTAAACATGGCTATATGATTTTGAGTGATTTTGGCCATATCACATGCATGGAGTGGGACATGTGAAAGGTGGAAGTACATAGAAGTTTGTCTGCATTAATGTGACACTGTTCATGATTTGATAATATGACAGTTTATCTGTGACTCTGGTGGCTTGTCCATGATTTTGATTATGTGGTAGTTTATCAGCGTTACTGTGAAACTATTCATAATTTGGTGTGTTGGATGAACGAGTTCTGGGAAAACTTGATTTTGGTGTGTGGCAGAGATGGGTAGGATCATTTTCTTAAAATCTGTATCATTTTAAAAAAATATGCATCGACATAATCATACATAGTATAAATGTGAAATAATGAGTTATATGAAATTGATATGATTATTATGATTATGTAATGTGTATATACGTTTGTGATTGTGTTTATGTTAATCTCACATTAAGCTTTATAGCTCACCCGCTTTAGTTTTTTGGTTTTACAGATAACCCCGTGTAACAGCCTATTTTAAGCTAAATCGAAACAGTGGTTTTAGAACCACAAATCCGATTTCAAAAATTTATTTTAATATTATTTTTTGTATTTACAGCATATTATTTGATATGTGTGAGAATTTTGTGAGCTAATTTTATCGTTTAATTACTCAATTTGAGAAAAATGACTAAATCACGTAAAATGCAAAAGCTGTATTCTACTTGTTAAAGGTGTCAAATAGTTTTGGCTTTTAAATATGATGGCCTTAAATGGTAATTAAACCATTTGAAAGGTTAGTGGACATTTATGTCCATGGTTTATGTGTAATAATAATGTTTTAATTAAGGTTAATATGGTAATTTAGTAATAAGGATAATAAAAAAAAGAAATAAAGATATCATCTTTATTATTAAGATACCACCACCAAAAATGCATAAGAAAAATAGCCATGGAAGTTTGAGTATTCGGCCAAGCTATTTTGTTCAAACAAGGTACGATTTTTGCTCGATTTTTTATGATTTCTATGTTTTTGAGATCGTTGCTTCGCATTCTAGCTAGCCCGTACCTTAGATTTCAAAACTATTAAAGATTTAACATGTTTCCATTGTTGAATGTTTGAGTAGTTTGATAGTTGATGATAGATTTGGAAGGTTTAATGTTAGATTAATGGCTTTTGTAAAGTGATTTCTGATGCAAATGCATAATAGGGATTAAATTGTGAAATGCGCAAATTGAGTGGTTAAAATGTGAAATAAATGAAAGTTTTAGGTTGCTACGAACCTATGAATAATTTAGCCAAGCTTGGGTTTAGTGAAATTATGTGAATTTTTTGTATTTATGAATTAGGGACTAAATTGATTAAATGTGAAAGTTTAAGGGCTAATGTGAAAATAGGCCCAAATGTAGTCTTGGACTAAATTGAATGATTGGTTGATTTAATAAATTAATTTTGAATATATTTAGGTCAAGAAAAGAGGAATCTGGAATTAGATCGGGGGAAAAGCAAGGTTATCGAGTAGTCGATCCGATCTGTCAATTCCGAATATGAGGTAAGTTCGTATGTGGTAATTTCATTATAAAAGTATGTTAAAAGCTTTGATATTGCATAAACTGTGATTATGAGATTATGGATAATGTTCAAATTGTGAAAACTACTCTACGAATGCATTCGAGGATAGAAACATAAAATGTGAAAGTTCGTTTGAACATTAGGAATAGATTTGGATACTATTGTCATGTTACTAGATGATAAGTTGAGTTGGCTTCGAGCCATGATATTAGCACTTCGGGTGGGGGTTATACCAATTTGGCTTTGGGCCATACATATCGGATGATTTGGCTCCGGGCCATGATAATTGTTCTTCGGACAAGTTACCTTGATTTGGCTATGGGTCATGGTATAGGTACTTTTCGTATAAAACTACTAAGTATCCAATTTCTATTCCGAATGGTTCAACGGGTAAAAGAATGATAAGGTTGAGAAAGAGGTTAGTACGAGGCGATACAGGTATGTACAGAACCTATTTGAGAGTTAAATAGAGAAAGTTCAATGAGATGGTATTTAATCATGTTTTAAGACATGAGAAAGGTTTGTAGTTAATGTGAAATTGGTTGATTTTTAATTATTCGATGAATTAAGTTATTCACATACGAGCTCACTAAGCTATGAAGCTTACTTCATGCTATTTTTCTATGTTTTATAGTGAATAAGGCTAGCTTAGATTCGGAAGTTGTTGGGAGCATCATCCACTATCGGACATTTATTTGGTACTTTTGAGTTGTGTATATATGGTTATGGCATGTATAGGCTAGATGAGATATTTTTGTTGTGATTACAGTGATAAGAGTTGGCTTGTAAATGATGTTAATGTTGATGTGTGTTGGGCTAATAGAAATTGCTTGTATATATATGTTTTGGTTTATATATATAGCCATGAGTGATGGCTTATTTTGACATGTTTGTTATGTGTATGGTTAATTGAATTGTGGAGTTTAAGTGCTTGAGAAATGCTTTGATGAAGTATGATTTTAGAAGTTAAGTTGATAAGTATTTGATTAGGTAACGGGTATTGAATTGAGTATTGAATTTGGTTGAAATGGATATTGTATGAAATGTGCTTTTGGTTGATAATTGCTGCCTATTTGAATGATGAAATGGTATCATTTTGGATGTTTAGGTGAGCATGAGTTGGGGTGGCAAATTGGCCTTACAAATGGCCTATTTTTGTCCACACAGGCTGACACACGGTCATGTTACACGGTCGTGTGTCCTCTGATATTGTTATTAAAATGAAGTCAGCATGCCCCACACGGTCTCACATACGGGCATGTAACTAGCCTTGTGATAAAGTCAGTATGTATGCCCTATTTCCAACGGCCTGAGACACTGGCTTGTCTGGAGCCGTGTGAGGCACATGACCTGTTCACACGGGTGTGTGACCCCTGCATGGTTGAAATTTTACTAAGTTTCCAAAATTTTTGTATGATATCGTTTGTCCCAAATCACTTTTAAAGCATGTTTAAGGTTTTGTAGGCCCTTATAAGGGACAATGTGATTGTGTTGATTGATTTATGAGAATAGATGCTTTACGGTTGATAAATGTATGCCATACATTGTGAATTAATCGGTAATACCTTGTAACCCTACTCCGACAACGGATATGGTTTAAGGGTGTTACATTTATTGGTATCAGAGTTACGGTTTAGTTGATTCTAGGACTAACATAGCGTATGTAAGAGTCTAGCTATACATGCCATATATACTCCACGATAGTGTGATGATTCCTGATAGCTTAAATTATGTTTTCGTATAGTAATGGATCCTGAACTAGCTGTAGCTGATGATGTGAAGAATAATACGCCTGCTCCCGCTCAAGGGCCAGAGCCATCAGATTCTAGGCTTGTAATGAGTAGCCACAAGGGAGAAGCTAAACAAGCTTTTTTCCAAATGATGAACGAGTGGTTCACAGAGTTCGTTCGGAAGAATCCGACTACTCAACAACCTCCACTGCCACCTATTCCTCAACAATGCCTTATTGTTCCTCAAGTTATAGACCCGATATGGTTGAACAAGCTGCTAGTAGATAAGATTCGTAAACATGGGGCTGAAGAATTTCGGGCTACTGTTGATGATGAAGCTAAGAGAGCTGAGTTCTGGCTCAAAAATACAATTCAAGTATTTGATGAATTATCTTGTACTCCTAATGAATGTATTAAATGTGTTGTATCTTTGTTGAGAGACGCCGCTTATCAACGGTGGAACACGTTGATATCTGAGGTTCCGAAAGAATGGGTTACCTAGGAATTCTTTCAAACGAAGTTCCAAAAGAAATATATAAGTCAGCAATTCCTTGATCAAAAGCATAAAAAATTTCTAGAGTTAAAATAGGGCCAAATGACTGTCACTGAGTATGAAAGAGAATTTGTACGGTTAAGCAAGTATGCTCGAGAGTATGTGTCTACTGAAGAAATAATGTGCAAGTGGTTTGTTGATGGTCTAAACGAAGATATAAAACTTCTAGTTGGAATTCTAGAGTTGAAAGAATTTTTCATTTTGGTTGAAAGAATTTTTCATTTTGGTTGAAAGGGCTTGTAGAGCCGAGGATCTTAGCAAAGAAAAGAGAAAAGTAGATTCAGAGGCTAGAGACTCGAGAAAAAGATTGATGAGTAAGCCGTATCAATCTTCATCAAAGAAATTCAGAGATTTGTATGCTCGCTCAAATGCTTCAAATGAATATTCGAACAGAGATCGTAGAAAATAATACTCAGGTTCTAAACCTCAAGCTACATCCGTAACAGTGTTGGCAGTGTGAGTGACAACAAACCCGAGTGTCAGCAATGTTGGAGGCAACATTATGGAGAATGCTAGAATAAATATAATAAAGCTTGTTACAATTGTGATTCGCTAGATCACTTCATTCGAGATTGCCCTGAGCTAGATGAGAAAGATAAAGTTCAGAATGTGAGATCAAGCAACATGTCGGATAGAGGTAGGCCACCTAGAGTTGCCGAAAATGTAAATGATAGTAGAGGGGCGACAAAGGATTTAGCTGTGAGGTCTAAGGCCAGAGCACCTGCTAGAGCCTATGCTATTCGCGCTCATGAAGAAGCGTCACCTCCAGATGTTATCACCAGTACTTTCACTCTCTATTATACTAATGTGATTGCATTGATAGATCCAGGATCAACTCATTCTTATGTATGTATGAATTTAGTGTTTAGTAACACTTTGCCTATAGAGTCTACTGAATTTGTGATTAGAGTATCGAACCCTTTAGGTAAATGTGTTTTGGTTGACAAAGTCTACAAGAATTGTCCGTTAATGAATCAAGATTTCTGTTTTTTGGCTAATTTAATGTTGTTGTCATTCGATGAAGTTGATGTGATTTTGGGTATAGATTAGCTAACGATGCATGATGCTATAGTGAATTGTAGACAAAAGAAAATTGAACTGAAATGTCAGAATAATGAGACTGTTAGAATTGAATCTGATGATCTGAGTAGTTTGCTAGTTGTAATCTCATCTATGTTAGCTCAGAAGTTTGTGAGAAAGGGGTGTGAAGCTTATCTTGCTTATGTACTTGATACGAAAGTGACAAAAACAAAGATTGAATTAGTACCAGTTGTGTGCAAGTATCCAGATGTATTTCCCGAAGAGCTACCGGGTTTACCACTTATTAGAGAGGTTGATTTTGGTATTGAATTAATACCGGGAACAATGCCTATATCGATAGCTTTGTACAGAATGGCTCTGATAGAGTTAAAAGAATTGAAAGCCCAGTTGCAAGAGTTGACAGATAGAGGTTTTGTTAGACTGAGTTTCTCTCCCTGGAGTGCACCGGTATTATTTGTGAAAAAGAAAGATGGTACGATGAGAATGTCTATAGACTATTGACAGCTCAACAAAGTGACGATTAAGAATAAATACCCTTTGCCACAAATAGATGATTTATTTGATCAGTTAAAAGAGGCAACAATGTTTTCAAAAATTGACTTGAGATCGGGTTATTACCACTTGCGAGTTAAAGACTCAGATGTGTCAAAGACTGCATTTAGAACAAGGTACGGACACTATTAATTTCTTGTTTTGCCTTTCAGATTAACAAATGCATCTATTGTTTTTATGGACTTGATGAACCAGATTTTCATGCTGTACTTAGACCGATTTGTATTTGTGTTTATTGATGACATTTTAATTTACTCCCGAGATTAATCTGAGCATGCTGAGCATTTGAGAATCTGCTACAAACTTTGAGAGATAAACAGTTGTTTGCAAAGTTCAGCAAATGTGAGTTTTGGCTACAAGAGGTTGGTTTTCTGGGACATATAGTTTCAGCCACGGGTATCTAAGTTGACCCGAGTAAAATTTCTATGATTATAGATTAGAAGTCTTCAAGAAATGTATCTGAAGTCTTTAGTTTCCTAGGACTAGCCGACTATTATAGATGATTTGTGAAAGGCTTCTTGATGATTGCGAATCTAAGGACACGATTGCTTCAAAAAGATGTTAAATTTGAGTGGTCAGAAAAGTGTTAGTAGAACTTCGAGCATTTGAAAGCATTATTGACAGAGGCACCAATGTTAGTTTAGCCTGAGTCGGGTAAAGAATTTGCAGTTTTCAGTGATGCATTGTTAAATGGCTTAGGGTTGTGTTTTGATGTAGGAAGGCAAAGTTGTAGCTTATGCCTCGAGGCAGTTGAAGTCGCATGAAAAGAATTATCTGACACACGATCTAGAGTTAGCTGCAATAGTGTTCACATTAAAAATTTGGCGTCATTACTTGTTTGGTGAGAAAGGCCATATTTATACCGACCACAAAAGCTTGAAATATTTGATGACTCTGAAAGATTTGAATTTGCAACAGCGGAGATGGTTAGAACTGTTAAAAGACTATGAATTAGTGATTGACTATCATCCGGGGAAAGTGAATGTAGTTGCTGATGCTTTGAGTTAAAGTATTTATTTGCTTTACGTGCTTTGAACACACAGTTAGCTTTGTCTAATGACAGTTTGCTAGTAGCCGAGTTGAAAGCGGGACCGTTATTTCTACAGTAGGTTTTTGAGGCTCAAAAATTTGATAATGAATTGCAAACAAAATGAGCTTAGTGTGAGTCGACTTCTGATTCAGAGTTTCAAATAGGGTCTAATGACTGTTTGATGTTTCGTGATAGAATATGTGTGCCAACAAATTCTGAGCTCATTCAGAAGATTCTAAACGAAGCACACAGTAGTTATTTATCAGTACATCTAGGAAGCACGAAAATGTATAACGATTTGAAACAACTTTATTGGCGGCACAGCATGAAACGAGATATCTCAGAATTTGTTTCAAAATGTTTGATTTGTTAGCAAGTCAAAGTTAAGCATTAGGTGCCGTCAAGTTTATTACAACATATTATAATTCCTGAGTAGAAGTAGGATAGAGTAACAATGGGTTTCGTATCGGGTTTACCCTTATCTCTGAGAAAGAAAGATGCGATCTCGGTTTTTGTTGACAGATTGACGAAATCATCTCATTTCATTCCGATACGTACAGATTATTCACTTGATAAATTGGCTGAGTTGTATATTTCAAAGATTGTTAGATTGTATGGAGTGCCATTATCTATTGTTTCAGATAGAGATCCGAGATTCACTTCTCGATATTGGAAGAAATTGCAAGAAGCTTTAGGTACTAAGCTACATTTTAGCACTGCATTTCACCCACAAACGGATGGTCAATCCGGATAAGTTATTCAGATACTTGAGGATATGTTGTGTTGTTGCATTCTTGAGTTTGAAGGTAGCTGGGAGAAATATCTACTACTGATTGAATTTGCTTACAGTAATAGCTTCCAATCGAGTATAAAGATGGCACCAGACGAAGCTCTATATGGTCGTAAATGTCGAACACCATTGTATTGGGCTAAGGTGAGCAAAAATAAGATTCACGGAGTTGATCTGATCAGAAAGACTGAAGAAAAAGTGAAAGTAATTTGCGATAGTTTAAAAGCAGCTTTGGATCGACAGAAATCGTACACAGATTTGAAACAGAAAGATATGGAGTTTCAGGCCGAGAATAAAGTGTTTTTGAAAGTGTCACCATAGAAAAAGATATTACGGTTTGGTCGAAAAGGGAAATTGAGTCTGAGATTCATCGGACCGTATGAAATTACTGAATGAGTTGGGCCAGTAGCATATCAGCTATCTTTACTGTCTGAGTTGGAAAAGATACATAATATGTTTCACGTATCGATGCTTCGATGATACCGATCCTACCCTTCACATGTTATTTCTCCAACTAAAGTTAAAATACAGTCAGATTTATCATACAGTGAAAAATCGATTCGAATTTTAGCTCGTGAGATCAAAGAGTTAAGAAATAAGAAAATTGCATTAGCAAAAGTATTATGGCATCAACATGAGGTTGAAGAAGCTACATGGGAACCCAAGGATGCTATGAGGAAATAATGCCCGAACCTACTCACTGGTAAGATTTTCGGGGATGAAAATCCTTAAGGGGGAGAGTTGTAACAGCCCGTTTTTAGCTAAATCAGAACAATAGTTTCGAAGCCACAAATTCGATGTCAAAAACTTATTTTAATATTATTTTTGGTATTTACAGTATATTATTTGATATGTGTGAGAATTTAGTGAGCTAATTTTATCGTTTAATTGCTCAATTTGAGAAAAATGACTAAATAGCGTAAAATGCAAAAGTTGCATTCTACTTGTTAAAGGTGTCAAATAGTTTTGGCTTTTAAATATGATGGCCTTAAATGGTAATTAAACCATTTGAAAGGTTAGTGGACATTTATGTCCATGTTTTATGTGTGATAATAATGTTTTAATTAAGGTTAATATGGTAATTTAGTAATAAGATTAATAAAACAAAAGAAATAAAGATATCATCTTTATTATTAAGATACCACCACCAAAAATACATAAGAAAAACAGCCATAAAAGTGTGAGTATTCAGCCAAGCTATTTTGTTCAATCAAGGTACGATTTTTGCTCGGTTTTTGATGATTTCTATGTTTTTGAGATCATTGCTTTGTATTCTAGCTAGCCCATACCTTAGATTTCAAAACTGTTAAAGATTTAACATGTTTCCATTATTGAATGTTTGAGTAATTTGATGGTTGATGATAGATTTGGAAGGTTTAATGTTAGATTAATAGCTTTTGTAAAGTGATTTTTGATGAAAATGCATAATAGGGATTAAATTGTGAAATGTCCAAATTAAGTGGTTAAAATGTGAAATAAATGAAAGTTTTGGGCTGCTAGGGACCTATGAATAATTCGGCCAAGCTTGGGTTTAGTGAAATTATGTGAATTTTGTGTATTTATGAATTAGGGATTAAATTGATTAAATTGATTAAATGTGAAAGTTTAGGGGCTAATGTGCAAATAGGCCTAAATGTGTGTCTTGGACTAAATTGAATGAATGGTTGATTTAATAAGTTAATTTTTAATATATTTAGATCAAGAAAAGAGAAATCCATAATTAGATCGAGGGAAAAGCAAGGTTATCGAGTAGTCGATCCGATCTGTCAATTCTAAATACAAGGTAAGTTCGTATGTGGTAATTTCGTTATAAAAGTATGCTAAATGCTTTGATATTGCATGAACTGTGATTATGAGATTATGGATAATGTTTGAATTGTGAAAATGACTCTACGAATGCATTCGATGATAGAAACAAAAAATGTGAAAGCCTGGTTGAACTTTAGGAATAGATTTGGATACTAGTGTTCTAACATCCTAATTTTGGGCTTAGTTGGAACAGTGGTTTCAGGACCACAAATCTGAAGAAAAATTTTTCATTTTTATTATATTTTTATGGTCTACGATTTCACGGAATGATTTCATGAAAATTTCGTTCGAGAATTTCGACGTTTAGGCACTCAATTTAGTAAAAAGGACTAAATTATAAAAAGTGTAAAAGTTGAGTTTTATATGTTAGAGGTGTCTAATTGTAATGAAATTTTAAATGGGAGGTCCTTAAATGATAATTAAACCATTGTATAACTTGTTGGACAAAAATGGACTTGGTTGGGTAAAATTTGAAAGAATAGTAAAAGGGCATTTTCGTCATTTAGGGGTAAAATGAATTAAAAGACAAATTTTAAACCCCAAATGTGTCCCTTTCTTCTTTCTACTGAAGAATGAACCAAGAACAGCCATGGTTAGGGTTTGGCCAAGCTTCCAAGCTTAATAGTAAGTGATTCCAAGCTCCATTTTTAATGTTCTATGTATTTTTGAAATCCCGATAACATGATCTCCTCATTTCTACCATTATTTTGAGCTAGGATTTATGTTTAAAAATTTACCCATGAATCATATGCATGTATTTTGATATTTAATGGTAGAATATGAAGCTTGAAATTGTGTTAAACAACTTTTGCTAAGCGATTTTACATGAAAACGAGTAAAACGGTATAATCGATACAAATACCTAATATTCATAAGTACATGTTAGAGTGATAATTTGATGTTGCCATAGAAGGGAAAATGATCTGCATGTCATAAAACATAAGAAAATAGGAAGAAGTTTAATTTCCAAACCTTGGGGAAAAAGTGCAAATATGCAAAAGTTTATGGGTCAAAATGCAAATATGTAAAAATATGATTTTTAGACCTATATGAATAGTTTGACTAATTAGTAGGCTAAATGTGATATTATAGATCAAGTAAATCGAGATTTGGGCTTAAATCGAGAAAATACAAGGTTATGGACTAGAATGGTAAATTGCCATTTCTGGATCCGAGGTAAGTTTGTACGTAAATAATTTATCGATTGTTTTTATTTTATTATATTTTGTTATCATATGAAACGTGGTTGCCTATAGAATGATTATTTGTTGTAAATTGCAAATTGAAAAAGGACTATGAATAAATTGTAACATGTTGGAAAGTGAGGAATTTCCCGGTTGAGCCTTCAGAATAGAAATTATACGAATGATCTATTGTGAGATCACGTGTGTAGTACTAAGTGCAGGCTAATACGTGTACCGGATAATTGGTCGCATGTGTAGTAATAAGCGCAGCTACTACGTGTATCAGATGGTTAGGTCACGTGTGTAGTACTAAGTGCAGGCTACTACGTGTACCGGATAATTGGTCGAATGTGTAGTACTAAGTGCAGGCTACTATGCGTACCAGATAGCTTTGGCTACAAGTGTGAAAATATGTGCAGGCAACTGAGTATCAATTATTATTCTGAAGAGTTCAACGGGAAAATCGATTAAGTAAAAATTCATGTGAACATGATTGTATGATGAACAAGTGCAGGTATATGTTTAAGAAAATTTTGAGCAATATGCTTGATAATTGAGTGAACTTCGATAAGACAAAATGGATTAAGTGAAATTATGTAAGAGTGATTTTTAGTAGTAAAACAATGTTGGACAGCAGCAGTTGTGTGACTTTGAAAATTCACCAAAAATATTGTAAGTTGAATTAAATTTCAAATAAATTATTAATTAAAGCTTAATGAGTCTATTTTCATATAAAAGAAACAGGGGGAGCAAAAGAGTTGTATATTATGTGACATTCTAATTTTTGTGAGAAAGTATCAGAATGAATTCGAAATCCCCTATTCTGACTTGAAAAAATTGTTAAAAATTTTAGAAAAATAATTATGGGTTATAATTTATATTTTTAGAATATTTTATGAGTCTAATTTTAATAGAAATAAATTTGAACATTATCCGAGTCTCATATTATGAGATAAATAAATTTTAGTGAAGAAATGTCGAAGCTGTCAAATAGCAAAACAGGGGAGACTTTGAATAATAAACTGTACTTATTGGATAGACCAAAAATTCTGAAATTTTTATGGTGGAAAGATATATGAGCCTAGTTGCTGTAAAAATTTACTGATCTTAATTTAAAGTTTCGTAACTCCAGATATAAATGATTTAGTGACTGTGACTCAAGAAAGTAGCTTAACCAGAACATGTGTAAATGTACAAATGGGTTAGTTTTACTATGGAAAGCATGTTAGTAAATTGCTTATTATTAATTCATGTGAGCTTACTAAGCGTAAAGCTTACCCCCTCCTTTCTATTTCTTTTAGTGTTGTTAGGTTAGCTCAGGGTTGGAGATCGTCGGAGGCAGCATCACACTATCAAGCCAACACCTTGACAGTATAAACACATATGCTAGAATTATCAAGTGAGTGGCATGTATAGGGACCTGGTTTTATAACATGTATTATTATAATTTGGCCAAATATATTGGTCTTTAGTGAGCTAATGATTCTGACTTATAAATCTATGTAACACCCCGAACCCGAGACCATCGCCGGTGTCGGACACGAGGGGTTAACAAGCCAAGTCCACATATTTTGCCCACTAATTTGACATTTCCAGTCAGGCTGGAAAACTGCGTCACCGTCGCCTTAAAAATCATATCTCGAGTTTCAAAACTCGGAAACTGGTTTCGTAAATTTTCCATGAATTTAGACTCATATATCCATCCATGGATTTATTTCTAGAATTTTTGGTCGGGCCAATTGGTACAGTTTATTAGTTAAAGTCACCCATGTTACAGGGATCGACTGCTCTGACCTTCGTGCGTTACAACTTGAATATCTCTCTTTACAGGGTTTTAATACTGGTGAAGTTTGTTTCTAATGAAACTAGACTCAAAATGGAATCTGCACATATAAGGCATGACTCCTAATTATTTCTGGATAATTTATAGTAAATTTTTAAAGTTGCGACAGGGGACCCAGAAACCGTTCTGGCCCTGTCTCACAATAGCTTTAATATCTCTTAACATGTAACTTCTATGACCGTTTCGTTTCTTCCATATGAAAATAGGCTCATCAAGGTTCATTTACATAGCTTATTCACTATTTAATACCATTCCTACAAATTTTGGTGATTTTTCACATTCACGTCACTGCAGCTGGCAGCATCTGTTTTTAAGGTAGGTCTTACCTAGTTTGTAGTCTCCATGAACCAACTAGTCTTGCCATACATAGGTTCACATATGATCATTTTAACCATACCAATGGCTGATCATGTGACCAACATTCCCATTTCCAATCCATAATCACATCATGACACCATATATATATATATATACAAACCGCAAATAGTCTAAGTTCGTACTTCACTTTTACGAGCCATTTTCGCATGGCCGTATACATATACATCACAACATATTTAAACCAGCAAGGGTAGTCCTATACATGCCATTTCAAAGTTCAACCAAAAATTTATACCAAAATGGAGGCTTTGATAGTGTGGATGACTTCGACTTTAATGATCCCGAATCCGATTGCTATCGAGCAAAATCTATAAGACAGAGAGCCAAAGCAACGGGGTAAGCATTTTTATGCTTAGTAAGTCTCAAGGAATAAAATCAGCTTTAATTAAAGCAATACATTCACATAGCCAAATGCATCATTTCATTAATACACATTCACAAAATCATTCTTACTTCTCACTTCATCATTATATACTTTCACAAGGTATCAACCAATTCAATAGCTGAATTTCGTTAGTCGATTGAGCGAATGTTACTCAAACATGTCGACTTTCCAATGCACATATAAACATACCTTATTCTTTGGGCCTTTCGAGCGTACTAATTGAATTCATTACAGCAACCAACACTCACCTCCAGCCCAAGCTTCTTCGGAATACAACCGGATATAACCACGTGCACGAATGCCTTCGGGTCTTAGCCCGGATAGAATGACTCGCACGAATGCCTTCGGGTCTTAGCCCGGATGTAGCCACTAGCACAATTGCCTTCGGGTCTTAACCCGGATATAATTTCCAGCAATAACGTCTTCGGGACTTAGCCCGGATATCATTCAATTGCTCATGCACACATACATCAATAATCATTAGACATTCATATTTCATCTTCGTTACTAAGGCTCAAACAGAAATATAATCACTAGCATAATCGCCTTCGGGACTTAGCCCGGGTATCATTCAAATACTCATACACACATAAATCAATAATCAATACACATCCATATTTCATTTCACATAATTCAAGTAGGGTCACTTCTTGAGGACTTACCTCGGATGTTGTCGAACGGCTTTTACGGCTATTCGATCACTTTTTCCTTCCCCTTGTCCAATTGTGGCCCTCTAAGCTCTTGAGCTAATTCAAACAAATTTAATTTATTAAAACCTCATTATGCTAGCTTATGGCCGAATATGACAAGGAGTCTAAATGGTCATATGGCCACCCTTTAGCTTGAGTACACAATGGTCATGCACATTTTATACTACATCAAGCAATTCAATACAATTCATTCAAGCATCAAGGAAAAGCTAAGGCCATCAATCGGCTACCTAAGGCCGAACATACATGTCCAATTTGAGGCCAATTATACACTTAACACCACACAAAAACAGCATGCATTTTACTAGTTAATGCTTTACATATTGTGGCTCAATACTTATAATACATCATCGAGCACTCATATGGCCGATTATACTTAGTCATACTTGCACCAAATCAACAATAAATTCCAAGATTTCCACATCATAGGTATTCTAGGCCGAATGTACTTGCAATTTCACAAACATTCTTCAACATTTTCTTCTTTAAACAAACATATTCATCACTTCATAACCAAAACATCATGTGCAAACATATATATACATATATGTGCATGGCCGAATTTCAAGGTGTAACACCCCGAACCCGAGACCATCGCCGGTGTCGGACACGAGGGGTTAACAAGCCAAGTTCACATGTTTTGCCCACCAATTTGACATTTCCAGTCAGGCTGGAAGACTGCGTCACCGTCTCCTTAAAAATCATATCTCGAGTTTCAAAACTCGGAAACTGGTTTCGCAAATTTTCCCTGAATTTAGACTCATATATCCATCCATGGATTTATTTCTAGAATTTTTGGTCGGGCCAATTGGTACAGTTTATTAGTTAAAGTCACCCATGTTACAGGGATCGACTGCTCTGACCTTCGCGCGGTATAACTTGAATATCTCTCTGTACAGGGCTTTGATACTGGTGCCGTTTGTTTCTAATGAAACTAGACTCAAAATGGAATCTGTACATATAAGGCATGACTCCTAATTATTTCTGGATAATTTATAGTAAATTTTTAAAGTTGCGACAGGGGACCCAGAAACCGTTCTGGCCCTGTCTCACAATAGCTTTGATATCTCTTAACATGTAACTCCTATGACCATTTCGTTTCTTCCATATGAAAATAGGCTCATCAAGGTTCATTTACATAGCTTATTCACTATTTAATACCATTCCTACAAATTTTGGTGATTTTTTACATTCACGTCACTGCAGCTGGCAGCATCTGTTTTTAAGGTAGGTCTTACCTATTTTTGTAGTCTCCATCAACCAACTAGTCTTGCCATACATAGGTTCATATATGATCATTTTAACCATACCAATGGCTGATCATGTGACCAACACTCCCATTTCCAATCCATAATCACATCATGACACCATATATATACATACAAACCACAAATAGTCTAAGTTCATGCTTCCTTTTACGAGCCATTTTCGCATGGCCGTATACATATACATCACCACATTTTTAAACCAACAAGGGGTAGTCCTATACATGCCATTTCAAAGTTCAACCAAAATTTATACCAAAATAGAGGCGTTGATAGTGTGGATGACTTCGACTTTATTGATCCCGAATCCAATTGCTATCGAGCGAAATCTATAACACAGAGAGCCAAAGCAACGGGGTAAGCATTTTTATGCTTAGTAAGTCTCAAGGAATATAATCAGCTTTAATTAAAGCAATACATTCACATAACCAAATGCATCATTTCATTAATGCACATTCACATAATCATACTTACTTCACCATCCCAACTCTTATGTTCATACACAAATAACGGCTTCATTAAGGCCGATAACTCGTTCCATCATAGGAGCGGATATTCATACGCTCTTACTCCTAGCTGGCACACACCGCACTTACCTTGTCATTGGGAAATTTCACAAGTGCATTTGCTGAAATTTTCCAGCAAGCTTATAATTTTCAAATCACATACCTTCGAGTTTAACCGGATGTCGCTACTCGTTCAATCGCCTTGGGACATAGCCCGGTTATGGTAACCGCACCAAGGCCTCACGGGACTTAACCCGGATATCACGATTTGCACAAATGCCTTGGGTCTTAGCCCGGATTTAACAACTGCACGAATGCCTTGGTCTTAGCCGGATATAGCTACTAGCACAATTGCCTTCGGTCTTAACCGGATATCATTTTCAGCATAATTGTCTTGAGGCTTAGCCCGGATATCATTCAATTTCTCATGCACACATACATCAATAATCATTGGACATACATATTTCATTTTGGTTACTAAGGCTCAAACACAATTATAATCATTAGCATGATCGCCTTCGGGACTTAGCCCGGTATCATTCAATGCTCATACACACATAAATCAATAATCAATACATCCATATTTCATTCCCCATAATTCAATTAAGGTCACTTCTTGAGGACTTACCTCGGATGTTGTCGAACGGCTTTTACGGCTATTCGATCACTTTTTCCTTCCCCTTGTCCAATTGTGGCCCTCTTAGCTCTTGAGCTAATTCAAACAAATTCAATTTATTAAAACCTCATTGTGCTAGCTTATGGCGAATATGACAAGGAGTTTAAATGGTCATATGGCCACTCTTTAGCTTGAATACACAATGGTCATGCACATTTTATACTACATCAAGCAATTCAATACAATTTATTCGAGCATCAAGGAAAAGCTAAGGCCTTCAATAGGCTACCCAAGGCCGAATATTCATGTACATGTTGAGGCCAATTATGCACTTAATACCTCACAAAAACAGCATGCATTTTACTAGTTAATGCTTTGCATATTGTAGCTCAAAACTTATAATATAGCATCAAGCACTCATATGTGTGCTAGGCCGAATGTGCTTGCAATTTCACAATCATTCTTCAACATCTTCTTCTTTAAACAACCATATTCATCACTTAGTTCATAACCAAAACATCATGTGCAAACATATATATACATATATGAGCATGGCGAATTTCAAGGTGTCCATAGCCATCCAAAACACAAATTTTAACTAACATGCAAGAAGCATGAACCATGCTCATGAATGCATCATGGCGAATATGACAATCATGCCCTTTTCAACTTCAATCATGATTAAACAAAAGAAAACTCAAAATCTTACTCAAAAGTAGACAATCCATCATTGCATGCATCATCATCAAGCTTCACACTTAGCATGCAATGGCTTTATCACCATAACAACTTTGGCCAAATACCATTTCCATGGCATAACAAAGATTTGAGCCATGGCTAACATGCACATCAAGTTAGCAACCAAAACATGCATGAAACTCCTAACACAACCTCATACATACCTTAATCTTGATGCAAACTTAGCCAAATCTCCTTCTAGATCTCTTCCAAACCAAGCATGAAGCAAAAATCCTCCTTCTTCCTTAGTTTTGGCTCAAAGAAAGGATGAACAAAATTTTTCTTTCTTTCTCTACAACTCACGGCAATGGGGGGGGGATACCACACTCACACACATTTTTTTTTTCATTCTTTTCTTACCCATACACCTTTGTTTATTATTTCTCCCTAATGCACCAACAAAACATGTTTCATGACATGTTTTGCCCATCCTCTCTTGCCATGGCCGGCCACTTCATGTTGGGGGGGGAAATTTGACATGCAAATCCCTTATTTTTGCATGCATGAGCAACTAGTCATCACACATTTCCCCATCATACTTTCAAAGTTCACCACTAGGTCCTTTCTAGTGAAATTCGCATTTATAACACTAAATCGAAACATCAAAATGTCCCACACAAATTAACACATATCATAGGCATCAAAATAAATTTTAAATTATTTTTATGCCTCGGTTTTGTGGTCCCAAACCACATCCCGACTAGGGTCAATTTTGGGCTGTCACAACTCTCCCCCACTTAAGAAATTTTCGTCCCCAAAAATCTTACCGGTAAATAGGTTTGGATATCGCTCTTTCATAGAGTTCTCGGTCTCCCAAGTAGCTTCTTCTATCCCGTGCTTGAGCCATAACACTTTCACCAATGAACCGCTTGTTTCAGAACTCTTTCACTTCTCGTGATAGGATACGAATCGGTTCTTCCTCATAACTCATATTAGCTTGAATTTCAATTTCGATGGACTAATCACGTGCGATGGATCGGATCTATAGCGTCAAGCATCGAAACGTGAAAGACATCGTGAACCTTTTGAGTTCGGGGCAAAATCAAACGATATGCCACCGACCGACTCGCTCGGATATCTCATATGGCCCAATGAACCTCGGGCTCGGCTTGCCCTTACGGCCGAATCGAGTATCTTTTTCCAAGGCGATACCTTGAGAAACACTTTATCACCCACCGATACTCGATATCCTTACGCTTCAGATCCGCGTCACGACTTCTCGACGATCGGAGGCTATCTTCGACTTTCACGGATTACTTTCACTTTCTGCTCAGATCTCTAATCAAATCCACCCGAAAATCTTGCTTTCACCGAGCTCACCAAAACAATGGTGTACGGCATTTACGACCGTACAAGGCCTCGTAGGGTGCCATCTTAATACTTGATTGAAAGTTTGTTGTAAGTGGCGAATTCAATCAACGGAAAATACCGCTCCCATGAACCACTAAACTCGAGGACGCAACATCTTAACATATCCTCAAGTATCTGAATTATCCGCTTGGATTGACCATCGGTTTGGGGGTGAAAGGCGGTGCTGAAATGCAACTTGGTACCCAAAGCTTCTTGCAACTTTTTCCAAAATCGTGAGGTAAATCTCGGATCTCTATCCGACACGATGGAAATAGGCACCCGTGTAATCTCACAATCGAGAAACGCATAACCTCGGCTAATTTGTCCATTGAAAAATCCGTGCGTCACGGGACAAAGTGGGCCGACTTAGTCAATCTATCTAGCACGACCCAAACCGCATCCTTCTTACTTGCGACAATGGCGGTCCGGATACAAAGTCCATTGTGACTCGATCCCATTTCCACTCGGGTATCGTGATTGGTCAAGTAATCTCAAGGCACCGATGTTCCGCTTTCACTTGTTGACACATTAAACATCTCAAACAAAGTCGGAGATGTCTCGCTTCATACCATGCCACCAAAACCGACGTTTCAAATCATTGTACATCTTCGTACTCCGGTGGATTGCCATTCGGCTACAATGGGCTTCATTCGAAATTATCGAAATGAGTTCAATTCTTTGGAACACACAGACGACTTTTGAACCTCAAACAATCGTCATCGTCGATTTGAAATTCCGAGTCCTTGTTCGGAACACACTCAGCCTTTGACGTCCCTAATTTGACCCTAGTCGGGAAGTGGTGTCGGGACCGTTAAACCGAGTCTTATAAGTAATTAGAAGTTATATTCTATGTTTATGATGTTAGCAAATGCATGTGTGAAAGTTGCATGCATTAATTTGATCATTTCCATGTGAATTTATTTAGATGGACTTATATGAAACATTGTTGAAAGGTGATTGGCCAATCTTCAAAGGTCTAATAGTACATGCATGCAAAAGTATGGTTTTGCATGTCAATTTACCCAAAGAGAGGGAAGTGGCGGCCATGGTGATGAATATATAAAAGAAAACATGTCTTAAACATGTTTTGCTAGTGGTGGATGTTAGAAATAATAAAATAAGAGTATGGAAAAAAAAATTAATGTTAGTAGGATGAGAAACAAAAAAAAAGTGTTCATCTTTCTCCATAGCCCTTGGCCGAATATCCTAAAGAAAGAAAAGAAAAAAAATTTGTTCATCTATTTTCACTTCTTGGCCGAAAATACTAAGGAAAAAGGGGGAGGATTTTTGCTTCATGCTTGGATGGAAGAGATCTAGAAGGAGATTTGGCTAAGTTTGCATCAAGATTAAGGTATGTATGAGGTTGTGTTAGGAGTTTCATGCATGTTTTGGTTGCTAACTTGAGGTGCATGTTAGCCATGGCTCAAATCTTTGTTATGCCATGGAAATGGTATTTGGCCAAAGTTGTTATGGTGATAAAGCCATTGCATGCTAAGTGTGAAGCTTGATGATGATGCATGCAATGATGGATTGTCTACTCTTGAGTAAGATTTTGAGTTTTCTTTTGTTTAATCATGATTGAAGTTGAAAAGGGCATGATTGTCATATTCGCCATGATGCATTCATAAGCATGGTTCATGCTTCTTGCATGTTAGTTAAAATTTGTGTTTTGGATGGCTATGGACACCTTGAAATTTGGCCATGCTCATATATGTATATATATGTTTGCACATGATGTTTGGTTATGAACTAAGTGATGAATATGTTTGTTTAAAGAAGAAGATGTTGAAGAATGAATGTGAAATTGCAAGCACATTCGCCTAGCACACATATGAGTGCTTGATGCTATATTATAAGTTTTGAGCAACAATATGCAAAGCATTAACTAGTAAAATGCATGCTGTTTTTGTGAGGTATTATGCATAATTGGCCTCAACATGTACATGAATATTCGGCCTTGGGTAGCCTATTGAAGGCCTTAGCTTTTCCTTGATGCTCGAATAAATTGTATTGAATTGCTTGATGTAGTATAAAATGTGCATGACCATTGTGTATTCAAGTTAAAGAGTGGCCATATGACCATTTAAACTCCTTGTCATATTCGCCATAAGCTAGCACAATGAGGTTTTAATAAATTGAATTTGTTTGAATTAGCTCAAGAGCTAAGAGGGCCACAATTGGACAAGGGAAGGAAAAAGTGATCGAATAGCCGTAAAAGCCGCTCGACAACATCCGAGGTAAGTCCTCAAGAAGTGACCTTACTTGAATTATGTGGAATGAAATATGGATGTATTGATTATTGATTTATGTGTGTATGAGTATTCGAATAATACCCGGCTAAGTCCCAAGGCGATTATGCTAGTGATTATAATTGTGTTTGAGCCTTAGTAACTAAAATGAAATATGTATGTCCAATGATTATTGATGTATGTGTGCATGAGAAATTGAATGATATCCGGCTAAGCCCCAAGACAATTATGCTGAAATTATATCCGGTTAAGACCAAGGCAATTGTGCTAGTGGCTACATCCGGCTAAGACCAAGGCATTCGTATGAGACATTCTATCCGGCTAAGACCAAGGCATTTGTGCACGTGGTTATATCCGTTATATTCAAGAATCTGGGGCTGGAGGTGAGTGTTGGTTGCTGTAATAAATTCAATTAGTACGCTCAAAAGCCCAAAGAATAAGGTACGCTTATATGTGCATTGAAAGTCGACATGTTTGAGCAACATTCGCTCAATCGACTAATGAATTTCAGCTATTGAATTGATCGATACTTTGTGAAAGTATATAATGATGAAGTGTGAAGTAAGAATGACTATGTGAATGAGTATTAATGGAATGATGTATTTGGTTATGTGAATGTATTGCTTTAATTAAAGCTGATTATATTCCTTGAGACTTACTAAGCATAAAAATGCTTACCCTGCTGCTTTGGCTCTCTGTTTTATAGATTTCGCCGATAGCAATCGGATTCGGGATCAATAAAGTCAAGTCATCCACACTATCAACGCCTCTATTTTGTTATAAATTTTGGTTGAACTTTGAAATGGCATGTATAGGACTACCCTTGTTGGTTTAAAATGTGGTGATGTATATGTATACGGCCATGCTAAAATGGCTCGTAAAAGGAAGCATGAACTTAGACTATTTGTGGTTTGTATGTATATATATGGTGTCATGATGTGATTATGGATTGAAATGGGAGTGTTGGTCACATGATCAGCCATTGGTATGGTTAAAATGATCATATATGAACCTATGTATGGCAAGACTAGTTGGTTCATGGAGACTACAAAATAGGTAAGACCTACCTTAAAAACAGGTGCTGCCAGCTGCAGTGACGTGAATGTGAAAAATCACCAAAATTTGTAGGAATGGTATTAATTAGTGAATAAGCTATGTAAATGAACCTTGATGAGTCTATTTTCATATGGATAAAACGAAATGGTCATAGGAGTTACATGTTAAGAGATATTAAAGCTATTGTGAGACAGGGCCAGAACAGTTTCTGGGTCCCCTGTTGCAACTTTAAAAATTTACTATAAATTATCCAGAAAGAATTAGGAGTCGTGCCTTATATGTACAGATTCCATTTTGAGTCTAGTTTCATTAGAAACAAACGGAACCAGTATTAAATCCCTGTACAGAGATATATTCAAGTTATAACGCGCGAAGGTCAGAGCAGTCGATCCCTGTAACATGGGTGACTTTAACTAATAAACTGTACCAATTGGCCAGACCAAAAATTCTAGAAATAAATACATGGATGTATATATGAGTCTAAATTCAGGGAAAATTTACGAAACCAGTTTCCGAGTTTTGAAACTCGAGATATGATTTTTAAGGCGACGGTGACGCAGTTTTCCAGCCTGACTGGAAATGTCAAATTGGTGGGCAAAACATGTGAACTTGGCTTGTTAACCCCTCGTGTCCGACACCGGCGATGGTCTCGGGTTTGGGGTGTTACACAGCCCGTTTTGCGGCCAACTCGTCGTCGACTTTCTGAGCTTCTCGAATTTGATGTATCAATAGTGGTTTGGCTTTCAATTCAGCTACTAACACACTATCGGATCGAATGCATAAGTGCACGCTCATCGCCGTAGCGAATAATGATTTACGACTCAAGGCATCCGCAACCACATTCGCCTTTCCCGGTGATAGTCAATGACCAGCTCATAATCCTTTAACAGCTCGAGCCAACGCCTTTGTCGCAGATTTAAGTCTCTTTGGGTCATCAAATATTTGAGACTTTGTGATCCGAGTACACATGGCACCTTTCACCAAATAAGTAATGTCGCCAAATCTTTAAGGCGAATACGATGGCGGCCAATTCAAGATCATGGGTCGATAATTTTTCTCGTGTGGCTTTAATTGCCTCGACGATAGGCCACAACTCGACCTTCTTGCATCAATACACAACCTAATCCAAGTAGGGAGGCGTCGCTATAGATGACAAACTCTTTGCTTTGACTCGGGTTGCACTAGAATTGGGGCTTCACCAAATAAGTTTTCAGTTGATCGAAACTTTTTGGCATTTCTCCGTCCATTCAACTTAACATCCTTTTGGAGTAGCTTCATCGGCGGCGTGGCTATCGTTGAGAAACCTTTACAAATCGTCGGTAATAACCTAAGAAGCCCCAAAAAGCTCCTAACCTCAAGAATATTTCTGAGGCTTCCAATTAAGTATGGCTGAAATTTTATTCGGTCGACTCGAATACCCGATGCAGATACCACATGACCCAAGAAGCTAACCTCTCTAACCGTAACTCACACTTGTTGAACTTAGCATATAATTGCTTATCCCGTAAGATTTGCAAAGACTAACCGCAGTGTTCAAGATGTTCGGTCTCATTTCTTGAATAGACCAAGATGTCATCAATGTACACGACTACTTAATCGATCCAAATATGGTCTCAAGATCCGATTCATTAAATCCATAAATACCGCGAGGGCATTAGTGAGCCCAAACGGCATCACTAGGAACTCATAATGACCATATCTCGCTCAAGGCGCTTGGGTACGTCCGAATCTCGGATTCGCAATTGATAATAGCCCGATCTCAAATCTATTTTTGAGAACACCGAGGCTCCTTCAGTTGATCGAACAGGTCATCGATACGTGGTAACGGATATTTGTTCTTTATCGTCGCTTTATTAAGTCGACGATAGTCGATCTACAGCCGCATGGTTCCATCTTTCTTTTTCACGAACAACACTAGCGCACCCCAAGGCGAGAAACTCGGGTGAGCAAAACCTCTATCCACCAATTCTTGCAACTGAGCTTTCAACTCCTTTAATTCCGTTGGTGCCATACGATACGGAGCTATCGAAATTGGAGTGGTACCAGGTACCAATTCGATGCCAAATTCTATTTCTCGAACAGGTGGTAAACCCGGCAATTCTTCGGGGAAAACATCCGGTATTCACAAACCACGCGCACAGATTTGGGTCTCTTTTCGATTCCTTGTCATCGAGCACGACGCAAGGTACGCCGCACCCTTTTTTACATATTTCGGGCCAACATCGCGATATTACAATGGCAACCCTTTAAGTCCGTAGACTCAACCCGAATTATCTTGTTATTCGCTCTCCTCAAATCGATAGTCTTGCTCTTGCAATTTACAACCGCATCGTGCATGGTCAACCAATCCAAACCAAGAATAACGTCAATTCATCGAACGGCAAAAGCATCAAGTCCGCCGGAAAACAAGAACCTCGAACACTAGGGGACTTTTCTTGCACACTTTGTTGACAAGCACGTAATGACCCAAGGGTTTGATACCGAATTACAAACTCGAGAGACTCAATAGGCAAAGTCTTCTTCGGATGCTAAGGTTTCACATATATATGAATGAGTAGAACCAGGTCAATCAAAGCAATCACATTTGTATTGAAAAGAGTGAAAGTACCGGTAATGACATCCGGAGAGGCAGCATCCTCGCGTCGCCAGATGGCATAGGTCCTCGCAGAGCACGAGCCTCGATCCGATGGTAGCATCTCTAGATCCTCTCGACCGCCAACGACATTGCCCATGTTTCTAGGTGGCCTACCTCGAGCAGTGGTAGCACTCGGGTTTCCACTCTGACTTACATTCTATTCATGCATCCTCGGGCAATCCTTCATAAAGTGGTCGGCCGACCCACACTTATAGCAGGAGCGATCACGAAACCAACAGCTCCCGAATGCCATTTGCCACAATGTGGACACTCCGCCGCCTCGGCGATCATTTCCACCATCAAGCGATCAAGTGACTCGTGTGGTCACAGGGGTCGATCGCGTCCTCGTCTAGAAAAGCCCAAACGCTCTAGACCGGCTCGCATCATCTCGAAATCTCTTTGATGCTTGTTGAAGAGACTTTCCGAGGACCTCTTTCGAATTCTCCAGTTCCCACATCGCTTTTTGTTTCTCCTTTCTAAGCTCTTCGCTTTACAAGCTCGCTCAACAAGTACTACGAACTCTCGTATCTCGAGAATGCCAACGAACATCCTTATATCATCATTCAGCCCATCCTCAAAGCGTTTACACATAATGGCTTCGGACGAAATGCATTCTCGTGCGTACCGGCTAAGCCTCACAAATTTTCGTTCGTAGTCGGTAACTGACATCGAACCTTGCTTAAGATCAAGGAATTCCCTTCACTTTTGGTCGATGAATCTCTGACTAATATACTTTTTTCGGAACTCGATTTGAAAGAATTCCCAAGTCACTTGCTCTCTAGGCACCACAGAAGTCAGAGTACTCCACCAATAGTAGGCGGACTCGCGTAGCAAGGAGATGGTACACTTTAAGCACTCATCGGTGTACAGGATAGCTCATCAAGCACCCTTGATAGTGTTATCCAACCAAAATTCAGCTCGCTTCGGCATCATCATCATCCGTAGCCTTAAATTCAGGGGCCCCATGTTTTCAATCCTATCGACTGGGGCTTACTTGACCTCATTTGGTCACCACCGAGGTATTGTAGGTGCGGGGTTGCATTTGTCGGGAATGGAGGTTGTGGAACAGCCGTGTTAGTTCGAATGTATTGATTAAACCATTCGTTCATCACACTATAAAAGGCTTGCCTAGCCTCATCATTCGGATTGTTGGCCATAGGTTGAGAGTCCGCCGCGCTGTCCCTTGCGCGGAGCAGCGCCACACTCTCCACATCATCAGCTATCACTTTCGGTTGGGATCGGATCCATTGCTATAACCAAACACAAAGTCAAATTGTCGAAATCACCACACTATCGATTCATCATTTAATGGCATGTATAGCTAGACCCCAAACACATCACGGTAGTCCTAGAATCGACTAAACCGTGGCTCGATACCAATAAAATTGTAACACCCCGAACCCGAGACCATCGCCGGTGTCGGACACGAGGGGTTAACAAGCCAAGTTCACATGTTTTGCCCACCAATTTGACATTTCCAGTCAGGCTGGAAGACTGCGTCACCGTCCCCTTAAAAATCATATCTCGAGTTTCAAAACTTGGAAACTGGTTTCGTAAATTTTCCCTGAATTTAGACTCATATATACATCCATGTATTTATTTCTATAATTTTTGGTCGGGCCAATTGGTACAGTTTATTAGTTAAAGTCACCCATGTTACAAGGAATGACTGCTCTGACCTTCGCGCGTTATAACTTGAATATCTCTCTGTACAGGGCTTTAATACTGGTGCCGTTTGTTTCTAATGAAACTAGACTCAAAATGGAATCTGTAAATATAAGGCACGACTCCTAATTCTTTCTGGATAATTTATAGTAAATTTTTAAAGTTGCGACAGGGGACCCAGAAACCGTTCTGGCCCTGTCTCACAATAGCTTTGATATCTCTTAACATGTAACTCCTATGACCATTTCGTTTCTTTCATATGAAAATAGACTCACCAAGGTTTATTTACATAGCTTATTCACTATTTAATACCATTCCTACAAATTTTGGTGATTTTTCACATTCACGTCACTGCAGCTGGCAGCATCTGTTTTTAAGGTAGGTCTTACCTATTTTTGTAGTCTCCATCAACAAACTAGTCTTGCCATACATAGGTTCATATATGATCATTTTAACCATACCAATGGCTGATCATGTGACCAACACTCCCATTTCCAATCCATAATCACATCATGACACCATATATATACATACAAACCACAAATAGTCTAAGTTCATGCTTCCTTTTACGAGCCATTTTCGCATGGCCGTATACATATACATCACCACATTTTTAAACCAACAAGGGTAGTCCTATACATGCCATTTCAAAGTTCAACCAAAATTTATACCAAAATAGAGGCGTTGATAGTGTGGATGACTTCGACTTTATTGATCCCGAATCCAATTGCTATCGAGCGAAATCTATAACACGAGAGCCAAAGCAACGGGTAAGCATTTTATGCTTAGTAAGTCTCAAGGAATATAATCAGCTTTAATTAAAGCAATACATTCACATAACCAAATGAATCATTTCATTAATGCACATTCACATAATCATACTTACTTCACCATCCCAACTCTTATGTTCATACACAAATAACGGCTTCATTAAGGCCGATAACTCGTTCCATCATAGGAGCAGATATTCATACGCTCTTACTCCTAGCGCGCGAAGCACACACCGCACTTACCTTGTCATTGGGAAATTTCACAAGTGCATTTGCTGAAATTTTCCAGCAAGCTTATAATTTTCAAATCACATACCTTCGAGTTTAACCGGATGTCGCTACTCGCTCAATCGCCTTCGGACATAGCCCGGTTATGGTAACCCGCACCAAGGCCTACGGGACTTAACCCGGATATCACGATTTGCACAAATGCCTTCGGGTCTTAGCCCGGATTTAACAACTGGCACGAATGCCTTCGGGTCTTAGCCCGGATATAGCTACTAGCACAATTGCCTTCGGGTCTTAACCCGGATATCATTTTCAGCATAATTGTCTTCGGGGCTTAGCCCGGATATCATTCAATTTCTCATGCACACATACATCAATAATCATTGGACATACATATTTCATTTTGGTTACTAAGGCTCAAACACAATTATAATCATTAGCATGATCGCCTTCGGGACTTAGCCCGGGTATCATTCGAATGCTCATACACACATAAATCAATAATCAATACATCCATATTTCATTCCCCATAATTCAATTAAGGTCACTTCTTGAGGACTTACCTCGGATGTTGTCGAACGGCTTTTACGGCTATTCGATCACTTTTTCCTTCCCCTTGTCCAATTGTGGCCCTCTTAGCTCTTGAGCTAATTCAAACAAATTCAATTTATTAAAACCTCATTGTGCTAGCTTATGGCCGAATATGACAAGGAGTTTAAATGGTCATATGGCCACTCTTTAGCTTGAATACACAATGGTCATGCACATTTTATACTACATCAAGCAATTCAATACAATTTATTCGAGCATCAAGGAAAAGCTAAGGCCTTCAATAGGCTACCCAAGGCCGAATATTCATGTACATGTTGAGGCCAATTATGCACTTAATACCTCACAAAAACAGCATGCATTTTACTAGTTAATGCTTTGCATATTGTAGCTCAAAACTTATAATATAGCATCAAGCACTCATATGTGTGCTAGGCCGAATGTGCTTGCAATTTCACAATCATTCTTCAACATCTTCTTCTTTAAACAACCATATTCATCACTTAGTTCATAACCAAAACATCATGTGCAAACATATATATACATATATGAGCATGGCGAATTTCAAGGTGTCCATAGCCATCCAAAACACAAATTTTAACTAACATGCAAGAAGCATGAACCATGCTCATGAATGCATCATGGCCGAATATGACAATCATGCCCCTTTTCAACTTCAATCATGATTAAACAAAAAGAAAACTCAAAATCTTACTCAAAAGTAGACAATCCATCATTGCATGCATCATCATCAAGCTTCACACTTAGCATGCAATGGCTTTATCACCATAACAACTTTGGCCAAATACCATTTCCATGGCATAACAAAGATTTGAGCCATGGCTAACATGCACATCAAGTTAGCAACCAAAACATGCATGAAACTCCTAACACAACCTCATACATACCTTAATCTTGATGCAAAGTTAGCCAAATCTCCTTCTAGATCTCTTCCAAACCAAGCATGAAGCAAAAATCCTCCTTCTTCCTTAGTTTTGGCTCAAAGAAAGGATGAACAAAATTTTTCTTTCTTTCTCTACAACTCACGGCAATGGGGGGGAATACCACACTCACACACATTTTTTTTTCATTCTTTTCTTACCCATACACCTTTGTTTATTATTTCTCCCTAATGCACCAACAAAACATGTTTCATGACATGTTTTGCCCATCCTCTCTTGCCATGGCCGGCCACTTCATGTTGGGGGGGAAATTTGACATGCAAATCCCTTATTTTTGCATGCATGAGCAACTAGTCATCACACATTTCCCCATCATACTTTCAAAGTTCACCACTAGGTCCTTTCTAGTGAAATTCGCATTTATAACACTAAATCGAAACATCAAAAATGTCCCACACAAATTAACACATATCATAGGCATCAAAATAAATTTTAAATTATTTTTATGCCTCGGTTTTGTGGTCCCGAAACCACATCCCGACTAGGGTCAATTTTGGGCTGTCACACAAGGTGTCCATAGCCATCCAAAACACAAATCTTAACTAACATGCAAGAAGCATGAACCATGCTCATGAATGCATCATGGCCGAATACACCACAATCATGCCCCTTTTAACTTCAATCATGGTTAAACAAAAAGAAAACTCAAAGTCTTACTCAAGATGGCTACAAAGAAATTTCAAGAGTAGACAATCCATCATTGCATGCATCATCATCAAGCTTCACATTTAGCATGCAATGGCTTTAACACAATATCAACCTTGGCCAAATACCATTTTTCATGGCATAGTAAGGATTTGAACCATGGCTAACATGCACATCAAGTTAGTAACCAAAACAAGCATGAATCTCATGACACAACCTCAACATACCTTAATCTTGATGCAAGTATAGCCAAATCTCCTTCTAGATCTCTTCTAAACCAAAAAAAATGGGGCAAAAATCCCTCCTTCTTCCTTAGTTTTGGCTCAAAGAAAGGATGAACAAATTTTTTTCTTTCTTCCTTTACAACTCACGGCAATGGGGGAGATACCACACTCACACACATTTTTTTTTCATTCTTTTCTTACCCATGCTTATTTGTTTATTATTTCTCCCTAATGCCCAACAAAACATGTTTCATGACATGTTTAGCCCATATTTCTTTGTCATGGCCGGCCACCACCTATAAAAAGGGGAATTTGACATGCAAGTCCATTGTTTTGCATGCATGCTTTAATTAGTCATCACACATTTCCCCTTCATACTTTCAAAGTTCACTACTAAGTCCTTTCTAGTGAAATTCACATTTATAACACTAAATCGAAACATCAAAAATGTCACACATATCATAGGCATCAAAATAAATTTTAAATTATTTTTATGCCTCGGTTTTGTGGTCCCGAAACCACATCCCGACTAGGGTCAATTTTGGGCTGTCACAATCTAGCTATTTATGTTATGTTTGATATTGATGATGTGCATATGCTTGTTTGCCATGCATGGTTGGTAATATGTTATGTGTTGTTGTAAATGTTTAAGTCTGTTAACGCCTCGAACCCTGTCCCGACGTTGGATACGGGTGAGGGATCTTACATTTAGTTGTATCAGAGCTATGGTTTAGTCGGTTCTTGGACTAACCTAGCATGTGTAAAAGTCCAACTATACATGCCACCGATCCGTGAGAGTGTGTTGTCCCCTGACGCGTATGAGAGCCACTTTGTTTAGACAAAGGTACTCTCGGAACGAGCTACACCGACCATGTTGAATTTGATGCTAAAATATTTGAGTAAAGTATAGCCATGACGAATTGAAATGTGGAAAGGTACAAATGAGGATTCATGAAATATGTACATGGTGAAATGAGCTTATCTATGATTAATAGATAATTCCATGATGTTTATGATCAATTTATTTGAACAAATGCATGTGTTTGAGTAACTTATCAAAAATATTGATAAGATGAATATCCATGTATATTGGTTGGGATGATTATGATTGGTAAGCTCGTATAACTTGAGTAAATGTATTAAATTGCTTGGACTGATATATATGATTGTAATGATATGTATATGATGATGTGTAAGATGAAAGTTTAGACTGTGATATACTTATCCATGTTTGTTTGGCCCTTATATGATATTATGTGCTTGACTTGTCTGATTTAATGAATAGATAAGTAATATTATCTAGGAAACATTGAAATATATTTATAAGTACACTTGTTTAAATGAGATAACTAGAAAGTGAGTGTAAAATCAATATGAATGTTAGTTACTCAAAATGAATGACATGATTGAGATATGATTGCTATGATGAAAACTGTGTTACATATATATGTATATGAGAGTTAAGTTAGAGGCCCTACGACCTTCTTCCCCTTACCAAAGTGGTGTTTTATAATGGAAATTCCTCAGATTTATATTGAATGAGTTTCCAGGTGAGAAACCAAAGAGTTCAATGATGGAATGGTTATAAGCATGATTAGAGATTGAGAAGACATGAGCTAGAAAGATATCAGATTAACCGAAAGATTGTTTATGATGTCAAGAAATGTATTGATTACAATTCCCTCATGAATTGGTTTTCTTAGTAAAGGGAATATTATGGAATTTAGGACTACAGAGATAGTTAAAGGAATAATGTTCGAAATATGAAATGTCCAAGCATGGTAATTACAGTGAACAGTTTATGATTGTCTCTATTGAGATATGGTATGAGATTATCTGACACCGAAAATATTATTAGGGCTATCTAATCCCTGATGAATTCTTATATTATGAAAATGTTCCCTGATCTTAACGTTAGACGAATGTGTTGTCAGTCTGATTGGATTATAATCTACATGGTTCTGTTTTTCTCTAGTATTTTGTTATGTTCCTCCTGTTGGGAATCGATAAGAAATTGTGTATGGTGCCATAATTCTATTTTTACTGATCATTGCTCTGATTGATTATATATATATATGAGAAGCATATAGTTCCGGTCGTATTTGTTGTTAGTGGTTTGGAATGATGTTTTTCTGGATTTCTTTTCTTTGAAAAAAAAATTAGGGTCTTTCAGATTTTTATGAGTCTGGTTCTCGGTTTTTTGATGCAGTGCTGTAAATGGTATTCCTTATCATGGATTTCTTTATCTTGGATTTCCTTATTCTGGGCTTGTAACTTGTTGATCATGGCTTGCATTTAGAGCATGACCTCCAGCTTGTGATTGATGTATATAAAGAACAAGTATGACTATACCTCTGAATTGATCCTGATAATGTGGTGAAATTTCAAGTCCTAATGTGTATGGTGGATTTCCTTTCTCAAGTAAGTTAATTAGAGTTAATGTATTCAGTTGAGGTATCATTATTACTTATGCTAATGCATTTGTTATGGTCTTCGATTGGCATGATGAGTAAATTTGGAATGATGCATGTTGAATCGTTCTGTTGACTAGAAGAGAGAATTTCTTAAAATATAAATTACGGATGAATAAGGTCGACTTGATTGTTCAATCTGTATGGAATATATGTCTAGAATTTAATGAGATGCGCATACTTGAGAATAAGATTTTATTTCTTCATGGGTAAAAAGACGAATAGTCTAATTAAGAAGTGTATGTTTCCTAGAAGAATCGTATGCGATAAGAAGATCTGATATTGATAATGTGAACATAATCTAGGTATTTAAAAATGCTGAAACGATCATTTTTTATCTTTGGGAACAAATTCTTGAAATGTTGAAAGTTTAAAGATTTATAGCAAGAATCATCAGAATTATTTGTGCCGTTTGGGAATTAGAATGGAAATAGAAAAGGTTAATATGAATTTTCTTGTCTGGATCATTCCTGTCCTTGAAAGAGGAAAATGATATGTAGCATTGTTAAACGTTATGAGATATGTAAATTATGCTAGTATACCCGAATGTCTGCTCACCAGATTCATAGAATTTCGTGTCTTTATGAATTTTGGATATCATGGAATTTTAATCTCCACTAATCAGATTGAGATCCGAGTTTCATATCATGATTTCTTTGGAAAGCCAGAAGAGGCTTGGAATAAAGAGTAGCTGAGGGTTGAATCGACAAATAATTGGACTGTGTGAAATTATAAAAAGTATAAGGTTGAGATAAACTAATTAGTTTTACTATTCGAATCCGAAAAGACTAGGGTGCAAATGTATATGTAACATGATGGTATGGATCAGACTTTTGAGTACATGAGCTTTTTAGTAGAGATTAAGTTTCAGTAAAAGTATTGGAAAGTGAATAACACTTATGATTTTTGTATGTAAAATTTAAAGAGACAGATAGTAAAAGTTTAGCCTGAGTGAAAGTTCTTTGACATCGATTATAGGATTGAGGAATCCAAGTGAAAAACCAAAACCACTTTTCTGGTAAGATTTTCGGGGATGAAAATCCCTAAAGGGGAGAGAAATGTAACATCCTAATTTTGGGCTTAATCAGAACAACATTTTCGGGACCGAAAATCCGATGAGAAAAATTTAATTTTTATTATATTTTTATGGTCTGTGATTTCACATGATGATTTCATGAAAATTTCGACGTTTTGGCACTCAATTTAGTAAAAAGGACTAAATTGTAAAAAGTGCAAAAGTTAAGTTTTATATGTTAGAGGTGTCTAATTGTAATGAAATTTTAATTGGGAGGTCCTTCAATAATAATCAAACCATTGTATAACTTGTTGGAGAAAAATGGCCTTAGTTGGGTAAAATTTGAAAGAATAGTAAAACGGGCATTTTCGTCATTTAGGGGTAAAATGAATTAAAAGATAAATTTTAAACCCCAAATGTGTCCCTTTCTTCTTGCTACAGAAGAATAAACCAAGAGCAGCCATGGTTAGGGCTTGGCCAAGCTTCCAAGCTTAATAGTAAGTGATTCCGAGCTCCCTTTTTAATGTTCTATGTATTTTTCAAATCCTGGTAACATGATCTGCTCATTTCTATCATTATTTTGAGCTAGGATTTATGTTTAAAAATTTACCCATGAATCATATGCATGTATTTTGATGTTTAATGGTAGAATATGAAGCTTGAAATTGTGTTAAACAACTTTTGCTAAGCAATTTTACATGAAAACGAGTAAAACGGTATAATCGATAAAAATACCTAATGTTCATAAGTACATGTTAGCGTGAGAATTTGATGTTGCCATAGAAGGGAAAAATGATCAGCGTGTCATAAAACATAAGAAAATAGGAAGAATTTTAATTTCCAAACCTTGGGGCAAAAGTGCAAATATGCAAAAGTTTAGGGGTCAAAATGTAAATTTGTAAAAAATATGATTTTTAGACCCATATGAATAGTGTGACTAATTAGTAGGCTAAATGTGATATTATAGATCAAGGAAATCGAGATTTGGGCTTAAATCGGGAAAATACAAGGTTATGGACTAGAATGGTAAATTGCCATTTCTGGATCCTAGTTAAGTTTGTCCGTAAATAATTTATAAATTCTTTTTATTTTATTATATTTTGTTATCATATGAAATGTGGCTGCCTATAGAATGATTATTTGTTGAAAATTGCAAATTGAAAAAGGACTATGAATAAATTGTAACATGTTGGAAAGTGAGGAATTTCCCGGTTGAGCCTTCGGAATAGAAACGATACGAATGATCTATTATTAAAAGCCCAAAGATGATCACCGTGGCCACTCTGAATCCTCTCCGCCCAAGTCCCCACATCAAGGCTCACCTGCAAGGTTAAGGAAAGGGGTGAGTTTGGAAACTCGATGTGCAACAAGCCCCTTCGAGCCAAAAACAATAACTACTGTTGGGTCTAAGCCCAAATCCAATCTCAATCATGCACTCGGGTCGTAGCCCTTTTCATATTTCATATTTCATAATATCAATGAAGCCTTTTCATATTTCATATTATCGGCGAAGCCTTTTCATATTTCATATTCTCGGGCAAGCTTTTATCAGAAACGGTATGGCCCTTAGGCCCATTTCAATGTCACATATAATTTTAATGAAAGAATGCAACCCATTTGGGAGACTACTCAACCCACCATCCGCTACTCTCCACCGTACCAACCAACACACCATGTGGGATTAACTCGACCCACCCCGCCAAACTCTCCAATCGGCAAAGATAGTCTTTATCATATAACCGAGGCCTAGCCTCTTTTAATAATGGGGCAAAAGCCCTTTCAATAATCGGGCATAAGCCCTTTTATAATCGGGGCATAAGCCCTTTTGATAATCGGGCATAAGCCCTTTTCACTTCCTTCATCCATATAAAACCCAACCCAATACATTTATGATTACCTCATGTGCATATCATACATATCATGTGCATATCATACATTTCATGTGCATATCATACATACCATATTTATCAAAATCCCATGTATTAAAATCATACATAAACCCTAGGGGTATAATGGTCATTTTACCTAGGGGCAAAACGGTCATTTTCATGGTATAAGGGTAATCTCATAATTTTACCAAAATTAGGGTTTTCATGTTCATTAACGATTACTAACAATCCATGGGTGCAAACAGTGATTCGGCCCATTTTAGCGAAATCGAGTTATTGGGCCTAAAACCCTAATGGCCCTACTTAGCCAATTTCGTCATCTAGGCCCATTTAGCCTATATTCCATAACGGTTTTAACAGTCTTATCATGCCATATAATGATTTCGTTTTCTACCAATTTTACCCAAATGGGCCCGAAAGCCCAATGGGCCCCACTTCCCCTCGAGGCCCAACTTACCAAGAACGCCAAAATCACATTCTTACAGCTTCCATCGTTCTCGATCACCGCCTCATCGATTCTAACTAACTAGTGAGCGTTAATTGCTCACAAGTCCTCGAAATGCTAGAATTTCTAATTGCTTTTCGGCATCTTATCGCTTTAAGCTATGAAAGGGTTCGTTACACACCTGATTTGCGATATTCCTTGACGAGATCTCCTATGCAATTTCTCCTATAATCAATTGTTAAATAGATCAGCTCGCAATAAATGAACCAAATTAAGAACTTTCCAATATTAACACTTACACATTCGGCCACCATCCATAATGGCCTTAGGCACCTTACCTTTGTCGCGATTGATGACTAGGCCTAGCTACTCCGGTGATCCAAGCTACTCCAAATCGACACTACACCTTGCTGCTCCTTCAATAAATAAACCAAAAATATTAAAAGAAGACCCCATAGAGTCTATGCCCATATTCGCCATCTCCTAAACTTGGAGTTTCGCTTTTGACCAAAGCTACACTAGGAATTGTTTAGAGTTTGAACACTTACCACGTCTTTCTCCTCTTGAATCCGGATGTCTAAAAGGTAAAGGAACCGAACGCCAACTATTGAAAAGGAAGAAAAGGTTGCTGGTCACAAAGAATCGGCACCCCTATCTTTATCGATTCGGCTTTTTGCGGACTTCGGCAAAAATAGAGATAAGGAAAACAATGGTGAATGAAAGGAAATAGTGGGCTGATTTGAAAGAAAGAAAAGGAAGAAAATTGAGTAGAAGGGAGGTAGATTCGATTGAAAAGAAAGAGAGAAAAAGCTACGCACCAAAGAACAAAATCGGCACAACTAAGACCCTAATGCCAAATTACTAACCTAATACCCTCTGCCGAAAATCCCTCTCCAAACTCCCTTATTCGGCCAACTCTATCTCCATATCACATCCCTAAAATCTCTCCCTTATCCCTCCTTAATTTATGCATTTGACTTGATCCAACTCTCTCCTCTTACGAATCCACTCGGGTTCCAACACTTACCCTTCCCGCACAAAAATAAATACTCCTATTTGCCAACACAGGAATCGATCCTGTGTCTTCCCCAACACTTACACGCCACCTTTAAAGCTCCCTAGTGGCGCCACTTAGCCACTTTGCCGAGGATCTTTTGTGATACACTTTACCCACAACTTAATATAAGGGCACCTAGCCGTAACCCCTAACTCCTAAGTCCGAATTTAAAATTCCACCGGTTTTGGCCAACTCATGGGCCTTCCATAAGCCCATTTACATACCCAAATTATGAATTCCATCATCACCTACCAAATTTTAGAAATTTACTTAAAATATCAAGAATCGCGAAAACCCGAAAATTAGGATGTTACAACTCTACCCTCCTTAAAGAAATTTCGCCTCGAAATTTACCCGTCCAAACAGTTGAGGGTATCACGACGATTGCATCTTCGGTCTCCCAAGTAGCTTCTTCCTTGCCATGGTTCCTCCAATGTACCTTCACCAATGGGATCGACCTCCTTCTCAACACCTTGACATCACGATCAAGTATTTTCACAGTGTTCCTCTTCAAAGGTCAAATCCGACTGCACCTCAATTTCGAATCGCACGATATGAGTTGGGTCGAACGATATCGCCTTAGCATGGACACATGGAAGACATCGTGAATACGATCTAGTTCTGGAGGTAACTCTAGCTGATAAGCCACCGGCCCTATCCGCTTAATGATTCGGTAAGGCCCAATAAACCGTGGGCTCAACTTACCCTTCTTACCAAATCTCAAGATCTTCTTCCAAGGCAAAACTTTCAAAAAGACCATGTCTCCTACCGCATATTCAATATCCTTACGCTTCAGATCGGCATAAGACTTTTGTCGATCCGCCGCCTCTTTTAACCTCTTCCTAATTACCTTAATCTTGTCTTCAGTATCTGCCACCAACTCTGGTCCAAGTATTTGCCTTTCCCCCAATTCTGCCCAACAAGTAGGCGAGCGACACCTTCGCCCATATATTGCCTCATATGGAGCCATCTGAATACTTGCTTGATAACTGTTGTTATACGCGAACTCCGCTAAGGGCAAATGGTCCTCCCACCGCCTTTAAACTCAATAGCACAACCCTCAACATATCCTCTAAAATCAATAACCTCTCTCGATCGCCCATCCGACCGAGGGTGAAAAGCCGTACTAAAATCCAATCGCGTTCCTAATGCCTCATGCAACTTCGCCAAAACCGAGATGTAAACCTTGGGTCTCGATCGAAATTATCGATCACTGCACACCATGCAACCGTATTATTTCCGCCACATACAATCCGCCAACTTCAAGTGAGTAATCGGTTCGGACAGTATGAAATGAGCAGATTTCGTGAGTCTATCCACAATCACCCAAACCGAATCCTTCTTGGAAGGTGTCAATGGCAACCCACTTACAAATTCCATAGTTACCCTTTCCCACTTCCAAAGTGGTATCTTTACCGGTCAGTAATAATCCCGAAGGTAGTTGATGCTCGGCCTTCACTTGTTGACATGTCAAACATCTCCCAACAAATTCGGTCACTTCTCGCTAAGCCCAGCCACCAATATTGCTCTCGCAAGTCTCGATACAACTTACTCCCTCCTGGATGCATAGCACAAGGTCCATTATGTGCCTCTTTCAAAATCATCAATCTCAAATCGGAGTCTTTCGGCATACAAATTCTTTCTCGAAAACAAAGAACTCCCTCACTATTTAACCCAAAGTCAGGTTTCTCCCCCTTCTTAACTTGCTGAAACCGAACAGCCAACGACTCGTCCTCCAAATGTTGCTTTTAACTGTTCTACCTAAGTCGGTCTCACCAGAACTCGCCAACAAACTCCCATCGTCATACAAACTTAGACGAGCAAACATCGCTTTAATTTCGCCATAGCTCTTCGACTTAGCGCATCAGCCACGACATTCGCCTTACAGGTGGTACTCAATCGAACAGTCATAGTCCTTAACAACTCTATCCACCTTCACGCTTAAGATTCAGCTCCTTTTGAGTCGCAAGTACTTAAGACTCTTATGATCCGTATAGATGATGCATTTCTCTCCATACGGTAATGCCTCCACATCTTAAGTGCAAAGATTACCGCCAATTCCAAGTCATGCGTAGGGTAGTTCACCTCATGTGGCTTAAGTCGTCGTGAAGCATAAGCGACCACTTTACCCTCTTGCATCAACACGCAGCCCAAACCTACATGTGACGATCATTGACACCGTGAAATCCTTACTAGACTCGTGAATCAAAACCGGCGCTTAGTCAAAACCTTCTTCAACTTCTCAAAAGCCTCTTCGCTTATCCGTCCAAACAAAAGGTGCTCCCTTCCTTATAAGTTTCGATAAGCGGTCGCCATCACGAAAAATCCTTCCACGAATCTCCGATAATAACCTCGCCAACCCCGTAAAACTTTGAATTTCATTACCGACTTCGGTGGCTTTCATTCCAAAATGGCTTCAATCTTCGAGGGTCCACCTTGATCCCTTCAGCAGACACAACATGCCCCAAGAAGGTAACTTCCTTCACCAAAACTCGCACTTACTAAACTTTGCATAAAGTTGCTTCTCCTTAACACTTGCAAAGACTACACGAAGATGCTCATCATGCTTCTCTTCCGCTTCCGAATACACCAAGATATCATCAATAAAATGACTACAAACCGATCCAAGTATGGTGGAATACCCGATTCATCAAATCCATGAATGTCACTGGTGCATTAGTCAACCCAAATGGCATTACCGAAACTCGTAATGACCGTGACGAGTCCCGAACGCCGCCTTATAAATATCCCCTCTTTAACTCTTAATTGATGATATCCACCGAAGGTCGATCTTAGAAAACACCGAGGCTCCTTTTAATTGGTCGAACAGATCATCGATTCTTGGTAACGGATACTTGTTCCCGATAGTCACTTATTCAACCGCCGATAGTCAATACACATTCAAGATAGTCCCATCTTTCTTCTTTGCGAACGATCGGTGCACCCACGAAGAAACACTTGGTCTTATAAACCCTCTATCCAACAGCTCTTGAATCTAAGCTTTCAATTCTACCAACTCCTTTGGTGCCATCCGATAAGGCGCAATGGACATAGGAGCTGTTCCAGGTAGTAAGTCGATTCCAAACTCGACTTCTCTGTCCGGGGGTAATTTAGGAAGTTCATCTGGGAATACATCCTAAAATTCCTTAATAGTCCTAACCGACTCCACCGTTATCTCCTCAAGTCCCGTTTAACTTACAAAGGCCAAGTCGCCTCACAACCTTCCGGATCAACTTCTCGCTCTTAACGCCAAACAACATTGGATAAATAATCCTTCGTTCCCCTATGACCATTATCTCCTCATCTTCGACGCTCTTAGTACCATCCTCTTTGCAGACAATCCAACATCGCCTTGTGCTTAGTTAACCAATCCATTCCCGAATAAGATCAAAATCCCGAAATGGCAGCTCCATCAAATCTCCTTCAAGATTTTATCCTCGTGTCACTAACTGATCGCCTAAAATTTTATCTACCTTAACCGAATGTCCCAATGGACTTATTACTGATACCCCACTCACAGTCTTCTCAGGAAGCACATCCAAAGCCCCCGATACATCACAAGCAACATACGAGTGGGTGGAACCCACATCAATCAAAGCAGTGTAAGGCATGCTATGAATGAAGAACGTATCAGTTATAACATCGAGCGCCACCTCCTCACGACGTCGTGCAAAGATAAACCAACGCCGGTTGTCGAGCTTCAACATGTCCAAAGACCTCGCCAGTGCCCCACGCCCTCGTCCATTACCATTGCCACCTCTACCTTGCCCCCACCCTCCGTGGTGGTGGTCCTCCTTGCCGTGGTTGGACATCCCTTTGCTCTGCCGCTAGCTCCGAAATGTCCTCCGAGGACACTCTCGAACTTATGCTCCTTTGACCCACATCGAAAACATGCTCCAGCTTCGCTTCCAAGACTCCACCATATGCACCCTACCACAGTCCCCGCAAGCTGCGGTCTATAAGTATTTATCGAACCGCTCGAACCGGTTCCTCCATCCTTGCTCTTTAACACTTCGATTCATGGCACTCGAGGGTCCAAATCCTCTTGAATCTGGGTCGATCCTTTTCACGATTCTGTCGCTCACTCGCCTTCACCTCCTCGGCTATCTTAGCCTTTTCTACCAATGCAAAAAACCACGCCCTCTCAGAGCTATCAATATCCTAAGCTCATCGCGGAGACCATCCTCGAAGTGGACATCGTGACTCATATTCAGTTGCCACTATACCACTAGCATATCGACTCACCTCAAAAATTCGCCTCATACTGCTACATGCCTTATCACCTTGAGTCGATTCAAGAATTCCTTTCGACGAGCATCCACATAGCTTGCTCCAACATACCTCCCTTTAAAGGCGCTTTGAACAATTCCTGTGTTACTTGCTCAATTGGGGTACTCTCCTTACGGTGATCTACCATCGGTATGCCTCGTCACGTAGCAATGACACAACTCCTTTCACTTTTGCTCCACCGAGCGCCTAGGTCGTCCATGATCCGCTCTGTTGCCTCCACCAATATTCGCCACATTCGGGCCACTCCAGATACACCCCTAAATACCTCTGCTCCGCTGGGTCTTGAGTCGCTCCGATATAGACCCCTATTCACCGTCCCAAGATTAGCTCCACCACTCTTTCTAAAACCCTTAACATGGCTTGGGATAAAGCGTCATCCCCACAGCCCGATCATAAGACCCGCCTCCGTTGCTTGCGGCACACTGGCTCCTCACCGCCTATGCCCCGAGGATGAAGATTCACTTGCACCCTTCGCGACCACGTCCGCGCCTTGTCCACGAGCTCCTCTAGTACTCATATCGAATTATCGATTTACGAATTTTATGAAATTAGTATAACGCTCCACCGCTTATTAAGAAAATGTCTTATGTAGATATAGCAGTTCAAGGATTGTTTTCGATCATCATAGCCTAGCTACGCCTCATTCCTACCGCTTACACTCTACCCTAGCTAAGGTATCATAGTAGGGTCTCAGCACTATATCATATCAATATCATATATTGTAAGGAAAATATACTTACAGACTTAGTGCTGGGGATTCAATGCGCCACTTCTTTCTCCAATCCATTTAGAACTAAAAACCATGTTTTTGATTATCGAAAATAGAAATTAAAACTTTGATTTGAAAACTCCTTTATTTTGAACTCTTGATTTAAAATGTAAAAACGGTACCTTTTAACATATATTCTCTGCAAAACATCTTTAAAATGAATTTTTCGAAGCCATTTCCAAAAATACCCTTCTTAGGCCTAAGTTTTCGAAAACATTTTGGGACCCGATCCACAGCCGAGTTGTTGCAACTTAGCTCTGATACCACTGAATGTAACACCCCAAACCCGCCCGGATGTTATGGCCGAATCTTACGTACACATTGGAGTTGAAAACCCACGCCCGCTTTTAGTGTTTTAAAACCATACATTTTATTGAGTTAACAAAGTGTATGGAAGCCGGGCACCGTAGGTATCCGAGACAGAGGAGGTGAGCCATGAAGGTCGCTTAAGTACCAAGCTCTTTAATTGGATCCAATCCTAGACATGCCCACAACCATAGCCACACTTTGTTATATCGAGTTTAAATTTGTTTAAGTGGACGTCTTTGATAAATCGATTAATCGTGGTGTTGAGATATTTTGAAAACAAGTATCATTTTGAAAACACGTCCTAAGTCTAACCCATTTGAATAATTATTAACCAATTTTTAAAGTTATTAAAACTAAAATAATTCCGAAAAGAAATAAAAGGAAAGTTAAAATTGGCCTTATTACAACCCAAAAATAAATAATAATTAAAGGAAATTAAATGAAAACCAACATTTATTTAAAAGCCCAAAGATGATCATCGTGGCCACTCAATCCTCTCCGCCCAAGTCCCCACATCAAGGCTCACCGCAAGGTTAAGGAAAGGGGGTGAGTTTGGAAACTCATGTGCAACAAGCCCCTTTCGAGCCCAAAACAATAACGACTGTTGGGTCTAAGCCCAAATCCAATCTCAATCATGCACTGGTCGTAGCCCTTTTCATATTTCATATTTCATAATATTGGGCAAGCCTTTTCATATTTCATATTATCGGGCAAGCCTTTTCATATTTCATATTCGGGGCAAGCCTTTATCAGAAACGGTATGGCCCTTAGGCCCATTTCAATGTCACATATAATTTCAATGAAAGAATGCAACCCATTTGGGAGACTACTCAACCCACCATCCGCTACTCTCCACCTGTACCAACCAACACACCATGTGGGATTAACTCGACCCACCCCGCCAAACTCTCCAATCGGCAAGATAGTCTTTATCATATAACCGAGGCCTAGCCTCTTTTAATAATCGGGCAAAAGCCCTTTCAATAATCGGGGCATAAGCCCTTTTGATAACGGGGCATAAGCCCTTTTCACTTCCTCCATCCATATAAAACCCAACCCAATGCATTTATGATTACCTCATGTGCATATCATACATATCATGTGCATATCATACATTTCATGTGCATATCATACATACCATATTTATCAAAATCCCATGTATTAAAATCATACATAAACCCTAGGGTATAATGGTCATTTTACCTAGGGCAAAACGGTCATTTTCATGGTATAAGGGTAATCTCATAATTTTACCAAAATTAGGGTTTCCATGTTCATTAATGATTACTAACAATCCATGGGTGCAAACAAGTGATTCTGCCCATTTTAGCGAAATCGAGTTATTGGGCCTAAAACCCCTAATGGCCCTACTTAGCCAATTTCGTCATCTAGGCCCATTTAGCCTATATTCCATAACGGTTTTAATAAATCTTATCATGCCATATAACGATTTCGCTTTTCTACCAATTTTACCCAAATGGGCCCGAAAGCCCAATGGGCCCCACTTCGCCCTCGAGGCCCAACTTACCAAGAACGCCAAAAATCACATTCTTACCGTTTCCATCATTCTCGATCACCATCTCATCGATTCTAACTAACTAGTGAGCGTTCGCTTGCTCACAAGTCCTCGAAATGCCAGAATTTCGGCAATTCGGCTTTTTGGCATCTTATCGCTTTAAGCTATGAAAGGGTTCGTTACACACCTGATTTGCGATATTCCTTGACGAGATCTCCTATGCGATTTCTCCTATAATCAATTGTTAAATAGATCATCTCGCAATAATTGAACCAAATTAAGAACTTTCCAATATTAACACTTACACATTCGGCCACCATCCATTATGGCCTTAGGCACCTTACCTTTGTCGCGATTGATGACTAGGCCTAGCTACTCCGGCGATCCAAGCTACTCCAAATCGACACTACACCTTGCTGCTCCTTCAATAAATAAACCAAAATATTAAAAGAAGACCCCATAGAGTCTATGCCCATATTCGCCATCTCCCTAAACTTGGAGTTTCGCTTTTGACCAAAGCTACACTAGGAATTGTTTAGAGTTTGAACACTTACCACGTCTTTCTCCTCTTGAATCTGGATGTCTAAAAGGTAAAGGAACCGAACGCCAACTATTGAAAAGGAAGAAAAGGTTGCTGGTCACAAATAATCGGCACCCCTATCTTCATCGATTCGGCTTTTTATGACTTCGGCAAAAATAGAGATAAGGAAAACAATGGTGAATGAAAGGAAATAGTGGGCTGATTTGAAAGAAAGAAAAGGAAGAAAATTGAGTAGAAGGGAGGTAGATTCGGCTGGAAAAGAAAGAGAGAAAAGCTACACACCAAAGAACAAAATCGGCACAACTAAGACCCTAATGCCGAAATTACTAACCTAATACCCTCCTCCGAAAATCCCTCTCCAAACTCCCTTATTCGCCAACTCTATCTCCATATCACATCCCTAAAATCTCTCCCTTATCCCTCCTTAATTTATGCATTTGACTTGATCCAACTCTCTCCTCTTACGTAATCCACTCAGGTTCCAACACTTACCCTTCCTGCACAAAAATAAATACTCCTATTTGCCAACACAGGAATCGATCCTGTGTCTTCCCCAACACTTACACGCCACCTTTAAAGCTCCCTAGTGGCGTCACTTAGCCACTTTGCGGAGGATCTTTTTGTGATACACTTTACCCACAACTTAATATAAGGGCACCTAGCCGTAACCCCTAACTCCTAAGTCCGAATTTAAAATTCCACCGGGTTTTGGCCAACTCATGGGCCTTCCATAAGCCCATTTACATGCCCAAATTATGAATTCCATCATCACCTACCAAATTTTAGAAATTTACTTAAAATATCAAGAATCACGAAAAACCCGAAAATCAGGATGTTACAACATGTGTAGTACTAAGTGTAGGCTACTATGTGTATCAGATAATTGGTCGCATGTGTAGTACTAAGTGTAGGCTACTATGCGTACCCGATAACTTCGATCACGTGTGTAGTACTAAGCGCAGGCTACTACGTGTATCGATGGTTAGGTCACGTGTAGTACTAAGTGCAAAGCTACTACGCAAACCGGATAATTGGTCGAATGTGTAGTACTAAGTGCAGGCTAGTATGCGTACCAGATAGCTTTGGCTACAAGTGTGAAAATATGTGCAGGCAACTGAGTATCAATTATTATTCTGAAGAGTTCAATGGGAAAATCGATTAAGTAAAAATTCATGTGAACATGATTATATGATGTACAAGTGCAGGTATATGTTTAAGAAAATTTTGAGTAATATGCTTGATAATTGAGTGAACTTCGATAAGACAAAATGGATTAAGTGAAATTATGTAAGAGTGAATTTTAGTAGTAAAACAATGTTAGACAAAGCAGTTGTGTGACTTTGAAAATTCACCAAAATATTGTAAGTTGAATTAAATTTCAAATAAATTATTAATTAAATCTTAATGAGTCTATTTTCATATAAAAGAAACAGGGGAGCAAAAGAGTTGTATATTATGTGACATTCTAATTTTTGTGAGAAAGTATCGAATGAATTCGAAATCCCTATTCGACTTGAAAAATTGTTAAAATTTTAGAAAATAATTATGGGTTATAATTTATATTTTTAAAATCTTTTATGAGTCTAATTTTAATAGAAATAAATTTTAACATTATCCGAGTCTCATATTATGAGATAAATAAATTTTAGTGAAGAAAGGTCGAAGCTGTCAAATAGCAAAACAGGGGAGGCTTTGAATAATAAACTGTACTTATTGGATAGACCAAAAATTCTGAAATTTTTATGGTGGAAAGATATATGAGCCTAGTTGCTGTAAAAATTTACTGATCTTAATTTAAAGTTTTGTAACTCCAGATATAAATGATTTAGTGACTGTGACTCAAGAAAGTAGCTTAACCAGAACATGTGTAAATGTACAATTGGGTTAGTTTTACTATGGAAAGCATGTTAGTAAATTGCTTATTATTATTTCATGTGAGCTTACTAAACGTAAAGCTTACCCCCTCCTTTCTATTTCTTTTAGCGTTGTCAGGTTAGCTCAGGGTTGGAGATCGTCGGAGGCAGCATCACACTATCAAGCCAACACCTTGACAGTATAAACACATATGGTAGAATTATCAAGTGAGTGGCATGTATAGGGACCTAGTTTTCTAACATGTGTTATTATAATTTGGCCAAATATATTGGTCTTTAGTGAGCTAATGATTCTGACTTATAAATCTAGCTATTTATGTTATGTTTGATATTGATGATGTGCATATGCTTGTTTGCCATGCATGGTTGGTAATATGTTATGTGTTGTTGTAAATGTTTAAGTCCGTTAACGCCTCGAACCCTATCCCGACGTTGGATACGGGTGAGGGGTGTTACAAGTTTCATGTTATTAGATGATAAGTTGAGTTGGCTTCGGGCCATGATATTAGCACTTCGGATGCGGGTTATACCGATTTGGCTTCGGGCCATGATAATTATTCTTCGAATAAGTTACCTTGATTTGGCTACGGGCCATTGTATAGGTATTTATTGTATGAAACTATTAAGTATCCAATTTCTATTCTGAATGGTTTAACAAGTAAAATAATGATGAGGTTGAGCAAGAGGTTAGTACGAGGTGATACAAGTATGTACATAACCTATTTGAGAATTAAATAGAGAAAGTTCAATAAGATGGTATTTAATCATGTTTTAAGACATGAGAAAGGTTTGTAGTTAATGTGAAATTGGTTGATTTTCAATTATTCGATGAAATAAGTTATTTACATACGAGCTTACTAAGCTCTGAAGCTTACTTCGTGTTATTTTTCTATGTTTTATAGTAAATCAAGGCTAGCTCAGATCCGAAAGTCGTCGGGAACATCATCGCACTATCAGACATTTACTTTGTACTTTTGAGTTGTGTATATATGGTATATGGCATGTATAGGCTAGATGAGGTATTTTGGTTGTGATTATAGCCATGAGAGTTGGCTTGTAAATGATGTTAATGTTTATGTGTGTTGGGCTAATCGAAATGGCTTGTATATATATGTTTTGGTTTATATATATAGCCATGAGTGATGGTATGTGTATGGTTAATTGAATTGTGGAGTTTAAATGCTTGAGAAATGCTTTGATGAAGTATAATTTTAGAAGTTGAGTTGATATGTATTTGATTAGGTAAAGGGTATTGAATTGAGTATTGAATTTGGTTGACTTGGATATTATGAATTGTGCTTTTGGTTGATAATTTTGGCTGCCTATTTGAATGATGAAATGGTATCATTTTGGTTGTTTAGGTGAGCATGAGTTGGGGTGGCAAATTTGCCTTGCAAATGGCCTATTTTTGTCCACACGAGCAGAGACACGAGTGTGTGTCTCGACCGTGTGTGACACACGGTCATGTTATACGACGATGTGTCCGATGGTATTGTTTTTAAAATGAAGTCAGTATGCCCCGGACGGTCTCACACACGAGCGTGTGACTAGTCGTGTGATACAAGTTAGTATGTATGCCCTGTTTCCACACGACCTGAGATACGGGCGTGTCTAGAGCCGTGTGAGGCACACGGCCTGTTCACACGAGCGTGTGACCCCTGTATGGTTGAAATTTTACTAAGTTTCCAAAATATTTGTATGATATCAGTTTGGTCTTGAACCACTTCTAAAGCATGTTTAAGGCTTCGTAGGCCCCTATAAAGGACAATGTGATTGTGTTGATTGATTTATAAGAATGAATGCTTTAGAGTTGATAAATGTATGCCAATGCTATGAATTGATCGGTAATACCTCGTAACCTTACTCCAACGATGGATACGTGTTAAGGGTGTTACACCCCGAGATTAGGATTCAACTCTAAATTCTTTTTAAGTTATAAGTAATATAATTTTATTTTGATATTTTGGGTTCGTAATAAGTTTGCATATGGACTGTGGCATGGGACTCTATTTTGTAGATTTTTCATTCTGATTTTTATAAACTGCTTGCATGACTTTAAGTTTTAAAAAATGCATAAATTAGTATTTGATAAGATTTCGCTTGAAACTCAGTTCTTAAAATAGAATCTATCAATAATACATTTTCTACTACATTTTTGAAAAATGTGTTTTAATATAATTAGACTTAGTTTTGAAAATTATTAATGTTTACAATTGAGTTTTCTAAAGACTAAATGATTTATGAAGTTAATATGTTTTTATTTCCAAATAATAATGAATAACAAAGTTCTCTAAATTTTGAATAAAACAACAAATGGTTTAAAAGTATGATTGAAAATCAAATAGTTTTGAATAAATGATTGAATGTTTACAATTAAGATATTATTAATTTCGATTCTGAAATTTGCATGGTTTTTATGAAATTAAAATAAAAGCTTTATTTCATTTGTTTTCAATTGATAAGCCAATAGTTTTAAAATATTCTTTTTCAAAAATTTCGAAAGTTTATGTCGACCATGTTCGTGGAGAAATGGTTTTGAAATGAGATTTGAAAATTAAGTTGAACATTTGATTTACTAGTTTTGAACGAACTACGTAAATGGTTTAAAAAGTACATTTGAAGTTACAAAAGTTTTTCTGGGCCATTCCGGTGACATGTAGCTTTCTAAATTCGACCATAACGACTAGGTCGGGTTTGGGGCGTTACATTTAGTGGTACCAGAGTCCGGTTTAAAATTCAGACCATGGATTTTTGTTTTGAGTTTGCATACATATTTGGAGGAGGTATTTTGGGAACCATGGCACACAAAAATTTTCATGAGATTTTCAAAAAAGTTAAAATCAGAGAACTCCAATGTTGTTCCAAAGTTAGTACTATCACTACTAAACTGTAAACAAATATTAATATTATGTTGTATAAAATTATAGATTAGAACTGTAAACTTTAGACTGTACACACTTAGGAAATATTTAGACACTTTATTTTTGAACTATAGAGTAACATAAAATTTTAGACTCAAGAATGCAATATGAAAACTTGAGGTATGTTAACTAGTGGTATGTGATTTTCAAGGAGTGCAAGGTCAACTAGCTTGAGATTATTTGTTAGCTCTTTCAGGAACTTGTGCTTGACCCTGAGACAAGTGGCATTGTCAATGCATTTACCGTTAAAGGAAGAAATCAAGAGTCTAGCTTTGATGCAAAATCCCAAACAATGTTAGGAGTTTTAGAAAGGGTTTTCGAGACTACGATTGAGAAGAATGATATTTGAAGGGAGTAAGTGGTTGGAATAAGAAAGAAAGGAAAAGAATAAAGTACAAAATATGATGAAGTCTAGTTTTATTGGGCCAAATTTACGACCTTTAGAGTGGGCCAAAGAGGATTGGCCGCAATAGAATGTTGTAAAAGCTAGTACTAGAGGTTTTGTTGGTTCAAACAATAATTATTATTTGTAAATACTGTAATAAGCGTCGTTAGGGAAAATGTTGGAAAGTATGGTGCATGCTTCAAATAAAGGTCCATTGAGCATCGTGTTAAAGATCGTTCACTTCATTCTTTTAGTTAAATGCAAGCTTCGGCTCAGAAATGAAATTAGAGATTAGTATAGGTGTCGAGAGGATCGAGATACATTTGAGGTCAATGAAGGAAGTTCATTGGTGAATTAATGTGACAGATTGAAACTACATTGGAATCAGAGTTGCATTGTGAAAGCATGATGGTCGATTGGGAAAGAAGAGTTATGAAATTGGTGGATAAGTGTATTGGTGTGACAATGGGAATTTTGAGGATGAAATTATTTTTAAGGAGGGGAGAATTGTAACATCCCAAAAACCGGGTTAGTAGAAATTGGGTTAGTAAATCGAGAGCAGTCACACCTTGACTTTTTTTAAAGTTATCTTTATGAATTTGATAATAAATAGATACCAATTATAGTGATTAAATAGTAGTAGAGTAGTTGTCGCGTGGGAATATGATATGCGAATTGTGCAAGTATACATGTCGAATCAAGTAATAAAGTGATAAGTGAGATAGTCTCCATAGGGATTAGATTACATATAGAAATGGTCAAGTTATGATAATGATTAATGCTATAGAAAAACCAAGTTAAGTACACAATGGTAAATTAAAATAATAAGGATAAGTGCAAAATGTATACTGGCTATTATTGGAAAATGCTAAGGCAAAGAAAAAGTAAAAAAAATGCAATGGCAATTATGATAATAATTACGTGAATAAAATGCAAGTGAATAAATAATTAACTAAGAATGCTATGGTAAAGATACTATATGGCAAATGATAGAAGGTCTACAATGTTGATTGGAAGGTTTAGATTACTAATAATCTGCCCTTACTTACAATAATGTCTCAACAAAACCGTACTTAACCTACTGCTCAAAAGAGACCTAAAGTGACATGCTTTTTTCGAGAGCAAGATCTCAAGTTACCTAGTCTGTGATTATAGGCCTTAGCACGACACCCTACACCATTTTTTCTTCATACTATATAAACGCTAATCTATGTCTAGAGTCTGCTGCAAGTATTCGGTCGAACACCCACTTGTATCATTCAATTTCAGTCCAACTAATCCAACATTTTCATAATTAAATTAGTTTATGGGCATGCTTCATAGTCATATTTGTCTAGGGATTGCACACATATAATTTAGAAATAAAAACAATTGAATGAATTAATTCAAGTCTGTGCTTCAACCATTAAAGAAAATAAATGTTTCATCATGTAATCCCAATCGTATCAGATTTAGCTCAAGGGTCGGCAATTAAAATTCAAAATCAAAATATCATTCAACATCGTTTCAACAAATTAATTCACGAAGTGCAATCAAGAAATAATGGAAGAACTTCGGGAGGATAGCTTTCACTTATCTCGCCCATACTCTAGGGACAAGGTGTCCTATGGTGGCTGAGAGGGGCTACCTTTATCTCCGTCATCCCGTCACTACTCAGCCATTACCCTTTATTTTTCCCTAAGAATATCTCCTCTCTTGTGTTCACCCCTTTTCGAGTTTCCTCTTTGTTGTTGTTCTTTTTTCATTTATCTATTTAGGTTTCATCCTTTGGCTTTTCATAAGCTTTTTCCCTAGGGTAAATCCAATCAGCCCATGATTTTCTTCTCTCTTTTTTATGCAAATTTTTTTGGTACAAGTAGAGTTGGGCTAAAACAGTTATGCATTGAGTGTTGACTTGATTTTCCTAAAATTTCCATGTAATTCATGTTGGCAAACTGTCCAACCTTTTTTCCACAACAAACCTTCATTCCTTTATTTCTTTCTCCGCATCCTGCACCGGTCAATCTAAACAAATCTTTCCTGCAGACAAGTAAAAGTAACATATAATAACATTTAAGCAAAATCCATTCTTCTTAATGTAATCACTATAGCAAAATAAGTTTTTAGCGGCGTTTTTAGCGGTGTTTGAATGAAAAACGCCGCTAAAGAACGAGCATTAGCGGCGCTTTTTAAAAAAACGCCGCAATACTTATGCTCAACGCCGTCGTTTTAACTGAGCTTTAGCGTCTTTAGCGGCATTTTTTGGGAAGCGCCGCTAAAGATCGAGTATTAGCGGTGACTTTGAAAAAACACCGCTAATGCTTGATCTTTAGCGGCGCTTTACAAAAAACGCAGCAAAAAATTTAACACAACGCCATCGTTTTGTATTGAGCCTTTAGTGGCTTTAGCGGCGCTCTTTAGAAACGCCGCTAAAGATCGAGTATTAGCAGTGCTTTTTAGAAAATGCCGCTAAAGATCGAGTATTAGCAGTGCTTTTTATAAAATGCCGCTAATGCTTGATCTTTAGCAGTGTTTTTTGAAAAAATCTGCAAAAGAATTTTGCAAAACTCCCTCGTTTTTTATTGAGCTTTTAGTGGCTTTAGCGGCGCCTTTTAAAAACACCATTAAAGATCGAGTATTAGCGACGCTTTTTGAAAACACCGCTAAAGAATTTTGCAAAACACCATCATTTTTTCTGAGCTTTTAGTTGCATTAGCGGCGCTTTTTGAAAAACACCACAAAAAATGAAAAAATTAAAATACTATTATTTAAAATAATTTTAATGATTTTTGGTATATGACTAATTGTTTTTTTAATTTATATGTTAAATATTTTCTTATATAATTGTAAAAGAGATAGTATTAATTTTAAAATATTGAATTAATTATCATTATAGTTTAGAGTTTACGGTATATGGTTAAGGGTTTAATGTTTATGAGTTACTATTTTAAGGTTTATGGCTTATGGGTTTAGGGATTATGGTTTAAGGGTGGTTTAAGGGTTGGGGTTTAAGGTTTAGGTGTTAGGGTTTAAGGGTTAGGGTTTTAGGGTTTATGGTTTATGTTTTAGGATTTATGGTTTAGGGTTTAGGGATTAGGAGTTTAGGGCTTAGATTAATTAGTGTTTTTAATTTATATGATAAATATTTTCTTATATAATTATAAAAGAGATAGTATTAATTTTAAAATATTGAATTAATTATCATTATAGTTTAGGTTTATGGTTTAGGGTTTAAAGTCTATGAGTTACTATTTTAAGGTTTATGGATTATGGGTTTAGGGATTATGGTTTATGGTTTAAGGGTTGGGGTTTAAGATATGATAGATAAACTTTATATATATTAAAATTAAAAAATTGGTAACCTTGCATCTCTAGAGAAACAAAATTAATTAGTAAATTGAAAATGTTATTTAAATTTCCTAAAATATTGAAAGAATATATAATATTCAAATTTTATCTAACTAAATTAGGGTTTAAAGTTTAGAGTTAAGGGTTTGGTGGTTTGTGGTTTATATGATAGGGTTTTGAGTTTAAGGTTTTGAGATTTAAAGTTTATAGTTTGAGGTTTGTGGTTTAGGGTTTAAGGAAGATCAAATGAAGACGAGAGTGAAAGAGAGGCCAATGCTACTAAAGAACGGTTTGGTCAGTGAATCAGTTAATTGATGTCAACCAGAACTGAGCTATTTAGGGTTTAAGGGTTATGGTACAGTTTTTAGGGTTTAGGATCTATATTTTAAGGTCTATAATTTAGTGTTTGAGATTTAAGCTTTATAGCTCAAGATTTAAGGATAACGTATGAGAAGTTAAATTATAAAACTTTACAAATTAAACGAATTTAATAAATAATTAAACTATAATAATTTATTACCATTGAAGGTATTAGTGGTGTTTTAGGCTAAAACGCCACAAAAAAGCATATTAGTTTAAGCAAAACTGCGACGTTTATTTAGAGGCATTAGAGGCGCAAGGAAGAAAAACGCCGCAATAGATTAGAATTAGTGGCGTTTGGTTGAAAACGCCAAAAACATAATTTACATTAACTTAAAATGACGCCGTTTATAATGCATGGCTTTAGCGGCGCTTTGTATGAAAACGCCGCAAACTATCGACCCTTAGTGGCGCATTTGATAAAACGCAGCCAAAAAAATTACATTTAATTAAAATGGTGTCGTTTTTTATAGGGTTTTAGTGGTGCTTGGTACGAAAACGCCGCAATATATATAACATTACTGGCATTTTTTAAAAAAACACCGGAAAAAGATATATACTTTAAAAAATGGTGTCGTTTTCCTTTCTTACACTTTATTCTGCATTGTGTTAATCGCTGTGGAAAGATATGATTTTTGTCTAAAGCTCGTCACACTCAAAGTTATTCTGGTCTTCATACAAAGTTTGGAGCAATGAAGTTATGTTGGAAATTTTCTCCACTGAGATTATACTATATATTTAAAATATATTTTATTATTTTATTAATTTTAGAAAAATAAAATTTATTTATTTTGATAATTTTATTTTGTATTAACTCTTTTGAATCCAAGTTTACATATTTAATTCTATATTAAACTACTTGGTAAAGTCTACCAAATAATAGTAATAATAATAATGTATAAGCAAATTCATAATGAATTTATATTTGGTAGAATGTTCGAGTATTAATAATTTTGGATCGAATAATTTAATTAAATTATTATATTTTACTTTTAAATATAAAAATAGTTAAATGAATATTACAAGTTTTATACTAAGAAATATGAGTCCATATGCACAAGAAATAGGTAACACATTATTAAAAGAAAGTTATAATATGGTTCATACAATTTTTTTTAAAAAGAAATCAAGCTTAGAAATTGGCTGCAAGTGTTGATATTATTAATGAGAGCGACTGAATATGCAGTTAATTGGTTTTGTTATCATGATACAGTTGCTGTTACGTTAAAATATGTAAATCTAAAACGTTAGAAGAATGCACTTTTTCATATATTTGTAGTTTATATTATAATACTCCATATTTTATAGCTTAGGTAGCTAGTAATACATGTCGCGTTAATATCAGTCATTTGCTTTGTTTTATAGCTGAATTTTGACTGTTGAATGCCATGTGCTTTGATCTTTAGGTGCACTATCTATTGACAAAAGTTGCAAGGAAGCTGATTGCTGAAACACAGGTAGACAGCTCTTGCTATAGTTTTTTTCCCGCTATTTTTTATTACTGTAGTATTGTTGAATTTTGACAGTTTTTTCTGGAACTTGAAAAATGAATGATCTTGCACTCATGCATTGTAAAAAAATATGCTCCCATCAATTCATATATGAATGCTAGCTATGGCAGTGTAGGCTGATTATTTGCTAATTTTTTTCATTTCAATTGATATCCGTTTTTTTTATGTATGTTAGCAGTTGTAGTCTTTATATACTTAATTTGGCTGAGTGGCTGTTATGGATGTAATGTCATGATTATTCTATCGCTTGTTTGTCCTTGGTTTATGTAGTGCTATATGTTTTTAACTTTTAAATTTTGTTGAGAATTTCTGTTAGGTACCAGTTTATGTTCCATATTTTTGATCAAATGAAAATTTCTGTAATGCCCCATACTCGAGACCGTTGCCGGAGTCGAACACGAGGTGTTAACGGACTTAATTCATTTACTTACACAGATCATTTTAAAATTTCCCAACAAGCTGGCTAACTGCATCACAGTTACTTTAAAAATCATATCTCGAGTTCCAAAACTCGAAAACTAATTTCGTAAATATTTCCTGAAGCTAGACTCATATGTCCATCTACAAATTTTTTTCTAGAATTTTTGGTCAAGCCAATTAGTACAGTTTATTAGTTAAACTCTCCCCTGTTTCAGGGTTCGACTACTCTGACCTTCATGCATTACGACTTAGATATCTCCCTGTACAGAGCTTCAATACTTATTCCGTTTGTTTCTAATGAAACTAGACTCAAAAAGGAATATATACAAATAGAGCAGGACTTCTAATTGTCTCTGGTTAATTTATGGTAAATTTTCAAAATCAAAACAGGGGATCCAGAAAATGCTCTGGCCCTATTTCACGAAAACTTAAACATCTCATAAATTATGGCTCATATGGTCATTTCGTTTCTTTCATATGAAAATAGACTCATCAATATTCGATTACATAATTTATTCACTATTTAATTCCATTCCTACTATTTTTAGTGATTTTTCCAACTTACATCACTGCTGCTGTCAGCATCTATTTTAAGGTAAATTTTACCTATTTCATAATTTTCCATGAATCAAATAGCAAATTGACATACATTATTATCAAGGGTAATCCCGATTAGCAATGACGTACGTAGCACCAATAGGACCATGATTGGCCATTCCAATGGCTAGTCATTACCAAACATTTCCACACCACTTAATAACCATATCACAAGACCATAATGTTATACTTCGAAATATACGAGCCATTTTCGCATGGCTATACAAATACACATTACCAAAGGGTACTTAATTAACAACAAGGGTCAGCCCTATACATGCCATTTTCAAAATTGAACTAAAAGAGTACCAAAAAGTGGCTTAGATAGTGTGGATGACTTCGACTTTGACACTTCCGAGTCCGGTAGCTGACGAACAAAATCTATAAAACAGAGAATCAAAGTAACAGAGTAAGCATTTTAATGCTTAGTAAGTTCAAGTAATGAAATTATTTACGACTAAAGTATAGCGTTCATATGACTAAATGAATAGCTGCATATACGCATATTCCTAAAATCATACTTACTTCACACTTCAACCAGTATACTTATACACAGGGGATCAAACCGAACTAAAGGCCGGAAGTTGTTAATCAATAGAGCGAATACTATCTAAAAAGGAATTAACTTTTCCGATGCATATACGAAACATACCTTATCGTTTGGATTTTATGAGCGTATTAATTGAAATTATTACAGCAAGATCGCTCAATTCCAAACCCAAGTACCTTCAGGATTTAGCCGGATATAGCAACTCGCACAAATGCCTTCGGGTCTTAGCCCGGATATAGTCAATAGCGCAAAAGCCTTCGGGACATAGCCCGGATATAGTCACTAGCACAAAAGCCTTTGGGACTTAGCCCGGATATCATTCGAATAATCATGCACATATATCAATAAATCATGACACATCCATATTTCATTTTCATTACTAAAGCTCAAACACAAGACACTTATCAAACCTTACCAATTTCGGCTCAATAGCCACATACAAAGAGCATGATTTTGATTGGCTTTATAACATGATCTCTATACACATTCGGCTACCCGTCACAAGTATAAACTAATCACCTCAATATATAATTCAAGCAGAATCATTATATCACCGCTTATTTGTTATGCTTATATGTCATGACTTAATCAAATCATAAACTAAGTTCCATTACTCAAAGACTTACCTCGGATATTTGGTACAGCTATGGAGTGGCTACTCGGTTACTTTCTCTTTCCCTTATCCGAAATTGCCCCCTATGCTCTTGAGCTTAAGTTCAACAAATTTTAACTAGTCATTAATCGACTATTCAAGTATTACTTTCAGAATATAATACATATGGATTCGACTTTCACACATATAGATTATAGTAAGCTTTGTAAAAATCAATAAATAATTCATTAGCAAATTTTCATTAATGTTTACAATATAATTACAATTTCCCTATAAGCTGACTTCCTGAGCAACAGTCACTAAAGTTTTTATAACTGGAGCTACGAAACTCTAAATTAATTGCCGTAAATTTTTATTGAGAGAAGACTCATTTATCTATTATACATTAATTTTTCAAAATTTTTAGTTTAGCCCAACAATACCAGATTTTTCTTAAAGTTCACCTTGTTTCACTGTTTGACTAAACTGACTACTCTTCACTACAAATCAAATTTCTCATTGTACAGAATTCAAAATATGTTCTCGTTTATTTCATTTGAAACTAGACTCATTAAGGAGTCTAAGCATATAAATTTTATCTTAGGGCCATTTTTTTACAATTTATACTGATTTTATAAAAACAGAATAGGGAATCTAGTAGTCATTTTGACTCAGCCCCACAATACTTCAAATATCTTAAGATCGGTAACACTTTTGTTTTTATAGTTTCTTTTCTAAGAAACTAGACTCTTCAAGCTTTAATAACATAATTTATTCAGCTTCTAACTCAACTCCTACAATTTATGGCGATTTTCCAAAATCACCTTACTGCTGCTGTCCCCAAGCAGATTTTTACCAAATCACTCTTTCACACATTCTTTGTATACATTTTATTTAAGCATGTATATCTACAATCGAATTCATCATATAAATATCTATAAATTCACTCAAACAATATCAATACAACACATGGTGCTCAAACCATTATTCAAGTTCAAAACTCGGCTAATACACATATATACACTAGCAATCAAATACTAACATTTGCACTTCACCTTAATAGCTAGCTTAGCAAACCTTAATTTAATATATAATTGTTCATAACACAATTAAAGCATCCTCTCCATTCCATCAATTCAAAACACATACATTGCCCAATAATATCCAAAATCATATTCGGCCTTAGTACACAACTTGTTAGCCGATTTTTCTCCATCTAGCAACTAATGCACATATGTGCTCATTTGTTAGACTCTACTTCACCTAACTACCAATTTTTTTCATCCAAATAACATGAACAACAACCATTTCTTGAACATTTTCTCTTAACCGATTACTCATGTTACCAACAAGATTCAAAATTTGGACATGGGGTAACTAAGGGACTTAGTATCTAGCTTAATACATTCAACAATTTCAAAAGCTACCATGAATTACATACCTTATTCAAGACTAGAAGGAGTGGCGAATGTTTGTTTCCTTCCCTTTCTTCTTAGAATTTTCGCCAAAGATGTTAAAAGATGAACACTTTATTTCTTTTCTTTGTTTTATTCACTTAATTAGTTTAACACCCTTTTTCTTTTTCTTTTTTCATAAATTATGCCATTAATACATTATTTTATTATTATTACCCATCACATATTGCTTATCCTTATTGTCATGGCCGGCCACTACTATCAAAGTGGGGAAATTGACATGCAAGTCCACCCTTTTGATTACATGCATTATTGAACCACTTCTAGGATTACCTATCCCATTTCACATTTGTCTCACATAAGTCCTATTAAAAAGATTCACATTCAAATGAATAAATTAAAGATTGAAATTTTCACACATGCATGTTCATGCACAATAAACATAGAAAATAACGGTTCTTTATTTTTATAACTCGATTTTGTGGTCCCGAAACCACTTTCCGACTAGGGTCAATTAGGGCTGTCACAACTCTCCCCCACTTAAGAAATTTTCGTCCCCGAAAATCTTATCGGTAAATAGGTTTGGGTATCGTTCTTTCATGGAGTTCTCGGTTTCCCAAGTAGCTTCTTCGATCCCGTGCTTGTGCCATAACACTTTTACTAAAGGAACCTTTTTATTTCGTAATTCTTTCACTTCACGAGCTAGGATACGAATCGGTTCTTCTTCATAACTCATATCGGATTGAATTTCAACCTCGGAGGGATTAATTATGTGCGAAGGATCAGATCTGTAATGTCGAAGCATCGAAACATGAAAAACGTTGTGAATCTTTTCGAGATCAGGGGGTAAAATCATATTTCATACGGCCCTATGAACCTCGGACTCAGTTTGCCCTTACGGCCAAATCTAAGTATCTTTTTCCAAGGTGAAACTTTAAGAAACACTTTGTCTCCCACCTGATACTCAATATCTCTTCGTTTTAAATCCGCGTACGACTTCTGACGATCTGATGCTGCCTTCAGACTTTCACGAATTATCTTTACTTTTTGCTCAGCATCTTTAATCAAATCAACTCCGAAAATTTTACTTTCACCAAGCTCGGTCCAAAACAATGGTGTACGGCATTTACGACCGTACAAAGCCTCGTAAGGTGCCATCTTAAGACTTGATTGAAAACTATTGTTGTAAGCGAATTCAATCAAAGGTAAATACCGCTCCCATGTGCCACTAAACTCAAGGATGCAACATCTCAACATATCCTCGAGTATCTGAATTATCCGCTCGAATTGACCATCACCAGGATGAATGCGGTGCTAAATGCAACTTGGTACCCAAAGCTTCTTGCAATTTCTTCCAAAATCGCGATGTGAATCTCAGATCTCTATCTGACACAATGGAAATAGGTACTCCATGTAACCTTACAATCTGAGATACATACATTTCAGCTAGCTTGTCAAGGGAATAATCCGTACGTACAGGAATAAAATGAGCTAACTTTGTCAGTCTATCAACAACAACCCAAATCGCGTCTTTCTTACTTGCCGACAATGGCAACCCAGATACAAAATCCATCGTGACTCGATCCCATTTCCATTCGTGTATCATGATCGGTCAAGTAAACCTCAGAGGCACTTGATGTTCCACTTTCACTTGTTGACATATTAAACACTTCAAACAAAATCGAAATGTCTCGTTTCATACCATGCCACCAAAACCGACGCCTCGATCGTTGTACATTTTCGTACTCCCCGGGTGAATCGACATTTGGCTACAATGAGCTTCGTCCAGAATCATTGAAATAAGTTCTGAATTTCTTGGAACACACAAACGACTTCTGAACCTCAAACAATCGTCATCATCAACTTGAAACTCTGATTCCATATTCGAAACACATTCAGCCCGTTTTGTAACCAATTCATCATCGACTTCCTGAGCTTCACGAATTTGATAAATCAACAATGGTTTGGCCTTTAATTCTGCTACTAACACATTGTCGGATAGAATGCATAAGTGTACGCTCATCGTCAGAAGCAAACAAAGGATTTACAACTTAAAGCATCCGCAACCACATTAGCCTTTCCCGGGTGATAGTCAATGACAAGCTCATAGTCTTTCAACAACTCGAGCCAACGTCTTTGTCTCAAATTCAAATCTCTTTGAGTCATCAAATATTTGAGACTTTTGTGATCGAAAATACATGGCACTTCTCACCAAATAAGTAATGTCTCCATATTTTTAAAGCGAATACGATGGCAGCTAATTCGTGATCATGGGTTGGATAATTTTTCTCATGTGGCTTCAATTGCCTCGACGCATACGCTACAACTCGACCTTCTTGCATCAATACACAACCCAACCCAAATAAGGATGCGCCATCAGTAAATGACAAACTCTTTGCTCGATTCAGTCGCACTAGCAATCGAGCTTCATCCAAGTAAGTTTTAGTTGATCGAAACTTTTCGACATTTTTCTAACCATTCAACTTAACATCTTTCTCAAGTAGCTTCGTCATTGGTGTCGCTATCATCGAGAAACCCTTTACAAACCGCTTGTAGTAACCGCAAGTCCCAAAAGCTCGAACCTCAAGAATATTTCTGGGGCTTCAGCTAAGTATGGCTGAAATTTTGCTCGGATCAACTCGAATACCCGATGCAGATACCACATGACCCAAGAAGCTCACCTCTCTAACCGTAACTCACACTTCTCGAACTTAGCATATAACCGCTTATCTCATAAAATCGCAACACTAACCCTGTGTGTTCAAAGATGATCGGTTTCATTTCTCGAATAGACCAAAATATCATCGATAAACACAACTACAAACCGATCCAAAACGGATCAAGATCCGATTCATCAAATCCATAAATACCGCAGGGCATTAGTGAGCCCAAACGGCATCACTAAGAACTCGTAGTGACCGTATCTCGTTCTGAAAGCAGTTTTAGGTATATCCGAATCCCGAATTCACAACTGATAATAGCCCGATCTCAAATCTATCTTTGAAAACATTGAGGCTCCCTTTAGTTGATCAAACAAATCATCAATACGCGGTAATGGATATTTATTCTTTATTGTCACTTTATTCAGCTGACGATAGTCGATGCACAACCTCATGGTTCCGTCCTTCTTTTTCACAAACAATACTGGTGCACCCCACGGTGAGAAACTTGGTCGAGCGAAACCTCTATCCGTCAACTCTTGCAACTGAGCTTTCAAATCCTTTAATTCCATTGGTGCCATACGATACGGAGCTATCGAAATCGGTGTAGTCCCAGGTACAAGTTCGATGCCAAACTCTACCTCCCGAATAGGTGGTAACCCTGGTAATTCTTCCGGAAAAACATCCGGATATTCACAAACCACTAGTACCGACTCAAGTTTCTTTCCTGATTTTTCATTATCAAGTACGTATGCAAGATACGCTTCACACCCCTTTCTCACATATTTTTGAGCTAACATCGAGGATATTATTGTTGGCAATCCATTCAAGACAGTAGACTCAACTCGGATTATCTCATTATTTGCACACCTCAAATCAATAGTCTTGCTTTTGCAATTCACAACCGCATCATGCACGGTCAACCAATCCAAACCGAGAATAACATCAAATTCATCAAACGGTAAAAGCATCAAGTCCGCCGAAAAACAGGAACCTCGAATTACTAGGGGACATTTCTTACACACCTTATCAACAAGTGTACAATGACCCAAGGGATTCGACACTCTAATAACGAACTCAGTAGACTCAACAGGTAAAGTCTTACTGGATGCTAAAGTCTCACATATATAAGAATGAGTAGAACCAGGGTTAATCAATGCAATCACATTAGTATCAAAGAGAGTGAATGTACCGGTAATAACATTAGGCGAAGAAGCATCCTCGCGTGCACGTATAGCATAAGCTCTGGCAGGAGCACGAGCCTCAGATCTGGTGGTAACGTCTCTAGATCCCCTCTGACCGCCACTAGCATTCCCCGCATTTTTAGATGGTCTACCTCGAGCAGTAGTAGCACTCAGTTTCCCACTCTGATTTACATTCTGTTCAGACAATCTCGGGCAATCTTTAATAAAGTGGTTAGCTAATCCACACTTATAACAGGAGCGGTCATGGAATCTACAACTCCCCGAATGCCATTTACCACACTACTGGCACTCTGTCCTGTCCCGACGATCATTTCCAACACTGGCAACCGAAGTGACTCGCGTACTCACAGGAGGTCGATCGCGATCTCGTCTAGAAAAGCCCGAAGTGCCTTTAGACCGGCCTAAATCGTCTCTAACTTTATTCAAAGACTGTTGGAAGGGTTTTCCCGAAGATCTCTTACGAAACTCCTTTACTCCCATATCAGCTTTTCTTTTCTCCTTACTGAGCTCTTCGGCTTTGCAAGCTCGCCGACAAGTACCACAAATTCTCTCGATTTCTAAAATGCCAACATACGCTTTATATCATCGTTCATCCATCTTCAAACGCTTACACATTACGCTTCAAGAAATGCATTCTCGAGCGCATCGCTAAGCCTTACAAACTTTCGCTCATAATCGATGAACCGACATGGAACCTTGTTTAAGTTTAAGAAATTCTTTCCGTTTTTGATCAATGAATCTCTGGCTGATATACTATTTTCGAAACTCGGTTTGGAAAAAATCCCAAGTTACTTGCTCTCTGGGCACAACAGAAATCAACGTATTCCACCAATAGTAGGCAGAATCACGTAGCAAGGAGATAGTACACTTTAGGCATTCATCGGGTGTGCAAGATAGTTCATCAAGTACCCAAATAGTGTTGTCCAACCAAAATTCAGCTTGCTCGGCATCATCGCTGTCTGTAGCCTTAAATTCAGTAGCCCCGTGTTTTCGGATTCATCAACTGGGGCTTATTTAACCTTATCTCGTCGATTCACGGAGGTATCGCAGGTGCAGGGGTTGTATTCGTCGGGAATGGGGGTTGTGGAACAGCCGTATTAGTTCGAATGTACTGATTGAACCACTCATTCATTAACTATAAAAAGCCTGTCTAGCTTCATCATTCTGATTACTAGCAATAGGTTGAGAGTCCGTCGGCGCCGTCCCTTGCACGGAGCAGCGCTACACTCTCAACATCATCACTACCGCTTCGCTTGGGATCGGATCCATTACTATAAGTAAACACATTTTTAATCGCGTAAATCACCACACTATCAATAAACACATAATGGCATGTATAGCTAAACCCGAACGTATTACGGTAGTCCTAGAATCGACTATTCGTGGCTCTGATACCAATAAAATTGTAACGCCCCGTACCCGAGACCGTTGCCGGAGTCGAACACGAGGTGTTAACGGACTTAATTCATTTACTTACACAGTTCATTTTAAAATTTCCTGACAAGTTGGCTAACTGCATCACAGTTACTTTAAAAATCATATCTCGAGTTTCAAAACTCGAAAACCGATTCCATAAATTTTTCCTGAAGCTAGACTCATATTTCCATCTACAAATTTTTTTCTAGAATTTTTGGTTGAGCCAATTAGTACAGTTTATTAGTTAAAGTCTCCCCTATTTCAGGGTTCGACTACTCTGACCTTCATGCATTACGACTTAAATATCTCCCTGTACAGAGCTTCAATAATTATGCCGTTTGTTTTTAGTGAAACTAGACTCAAAAAGAAATCTATACATATAGAGCATGACTTCTAATTGTCTCTGGTTAATTTATGGTAAATTTTCAAAATCAGAATAGGGGATCCAGAAAAAGCTCTAGCCCTGTTTCATGAAAACTTAAACATCTCATAAAATACGGCTCATATGGTCGTTTTGTTTCTTTCATATGAAAATAGACTCATCAAGATTCGATTACATAATTTATTCACTATTTAATTCCATTCCTACTATTTTTAGTGATTTTTCCAACTTATGTCACTGTTGCTGTCAGCATCTATTTTAAGGTAAATTTTACCTATTTCATAATTTTCCATGAATCAAATAGCAAATTGACATACATTATTATCAAGGGTAATCCCGATTAGCCATGACGTACGTAGCACCAATAGGACCATGATTGGCCATTCCAATGGCTAGTCATTACCAAACATTTCCACACCACTTAATAACCATATCACAAGACCATAATGTTATACTTCGAAATATACGAGCCATTTTCGCATGGCTATACGAATACACATTACCAAAGGGTACTTAATTAACAACAAGGGTCAGCCCTATACATGCCATTTTCAAAATTGAACTAAAAGAGTACCAAAAAGTGGCTTAGATAGTGTGGATGACTTCGACTTTGACACTTCCGAGTCTAGTAGCTGATGAACAAAATCTATAAAACAGAGAATCAAAGTAACAGAGTAAGCATTTTAATGCTTAGTAAGTTCAAGTAATGAAATTATTTACGACTAAAGTATAGCGTTCATATGACTAAATGAATAGCTGCATATACGCATATTCCTAAAATCATACTTACTTTACACTTCAACCAGTATACTCATACACAGGGGATCAAACCGAACTAAAGGCCGGAAGTTGTTAATCAATAGAGCGAATACTATCTAAAAAGGAATTAACTTTTCCGATGCATATACGAAACATACCTTATCGTTTGGATTTTATGAGCGTATTAATTGAAATTATTACAGCAAGATCACTCAATTCCAAACCCAAGTACCTTCGGGATTTCGCCGGATATAGCAACTCGCACAAATGCCTTCGGGTCTTAGCCCGGATATAGTCAATAGCGCAAAAGCCTTCGGGACTTAGCCCGGATATAGTCACTAGCACAAATGCCTTTGGGACTTAGCCCGAATATAGTCAATAGCACAAATGCCTTCGGGACTTAGCCCGGATATAGTCACTAGCACAAAAGCCTTCAGGACTTAGCCCGGATATCATTTGAATAATCATGCACATATATCAATAAATCATGACACATCCATATTTCATTTTCATTACTAAAGCTCAAACACAAGACACTTATCAAGCCTTACCAATTTCGGCTCAATAGCCACATACAAAGAGCATGATTTTGATTGGCTTTATAACATGATCTCTATACACATTCGGCTACCCGTCACAAGTATAAACTAATCACCTCAATATATAATTCAAGTAGAATCATTATATCACCGCTTATTTGTTATGCTTATATGTCATGACTTAATCAAATCATAAACTATGTTCCATTACTCAAAGACTTACCTCGGTTATTTGGTACAGCTATGAGTGGCTACTCGGTTACTTTCTTTTCCCTTATCCTAAATTGCCCCCTATGCTCTTGAGCTTAAGTTCAACAAATTTTAACTAGTCATTAATCGACTATTCAAGTATTACTTTCAGAATATAATACATATGGATTCGACTTTCACACATATAGATTATAGTAAGCTTTATAAAAATCAATAAATAATTCATTAGCAAATTTTCATTAATGTTTACAATATAATTACAATTTCCCTATAAGCTGACTTCCTGAGCAACAGTCACTAAAGTTTTTATAACTAGAGCTAAGAAAATCCAAATTAATTGCCGTAAATTTTTCTTGACAGAAGACTCATTTATCTATTATCCATAAAATTTTCAAAATTTTTAGTTTAGCCCAACAATACCAGATTTTTCTTAAAGTTCACCTTGTTTCACTGTTTGACTAAACTGACTACTCTTCACTACGAATCAAATTTCTCATTGTACAGAACTCAAAATATGTTCTTGTTTATTTCATTTGAAACTAGACTCATTAAGGAGTCTAATCATATAAATTTTATCTTAGGGCCATTTTTTTACAATTTATACTGATTTTATAAAAACAGAACAGGGAATCTAGTAGTCATTGTGACTCAGCCCCACAATACTTCAAATATCTTAAGATCGGTAAGTCTTTTGTTTTTATAGTTTCTTTTCTAAGAAACTAGACTCTTCAAGCTTTAATGACATAATTTATTCAGCTTCTAACTCAACTCCTACAATTTATGGCGATTTTCCAAAATCACCTTACTGCTGCTGTCCCCAAGCAGATTTTTACCAAATCACTCTTTCACACATTCTTTGTATACATTTTATTTAAGCATGTATATCTACAATCGAATTCATCATATAAATATCTATAAATTCACTCAAACAATCTCAATACAACACATGGTGCTCAAACCATTATTCAAGTTCAAAACTCGGCTAATACACATATATACACTAGCAATCAAATACTAACATTTGCACTTCACCTTAATAGCTAGCTTAGCAAACCTTAATTTAATATATAATTGTTCATAACACAATTAAAGCATCCTCTCCATTCCATCAATTCAAAACACATACATTGCCCAATAATATCCAAAATCATATTCGCCTTAGTACACAACTTGTTAGCCGATTTTTCTCCATCTAGCAACTAATGCACATATGTGCTCATTTGTTAGACTCTACTTCACCTAACTACCAATTTTTTTCATCCAAATAACATGAACAACAACCATTTCTTGAACATTTTCTCTTAACCGATTACTCATGTTACCAACAAGATTCAAAATTTGGACATGGGGTAACTAAGGGACTTAGTATCTAGCTTAATACATTCAACAATTTCAAAAGCTACCATGAATTACATACCTTATTCAAGACTAGAAGGAGTGGCCGAATGTGTGACAGCCCTAAATTGACCCTAGTCGGAAAGCGGTTTCAGGACCGCTAAACCGAATCACTGAAGTATTTGAATATAATATTTATTGTCTAAAATATGTGGATATGAATGTGTGAAAGTTTTAAGCTTCAATTTAGTCGATTGCATGTGAATTTAGTTAATAGGACTTAGGTGTGACACTTTTGAAATGTGATAGGTTAATCTATAAGGATCTAATAGTGCATGATGTCAAAAAAAGTGTACTTGCATGTCAAATTAGCCAAATCTTGGATAGTGGCCGGCCATGGTATGGGCTATTAATGGTAATATGTATTTTTCTATTAACATTTTTTTTGTTACAAAATAAAATAATGAATTAAGAATAATAAAACATGAGGTGAGTGGGAGGGAAACCAAAGTTGTTTCATCCTTGCTCCTCCATTGCCGTGACTTGAGGGAGGAAGAAGAAAAGAATTCTCTTACTTCATGTTCGGTTGGTTGATGATTAGGAAGAGGTAAGTTTGATGTTATTCCATGAAATTCATGCATATTTTTAGTTGTTAGTTTGAATTCTACCTAGCCCATGGTTTAAATATTTGCTATTTGATGGAGATGATACTCGGCCATGGATGTTGTTTTTCTTGGTTGGTGTTTGATGTTGTGTTGATGAGGTATGAAGATGATAGAGTTTGAGTGATTAACCAAAAAGGATTGGATGTGAGTGTGTGTGAGAATTTGAAAAGGATGGGTCTTAGCAACTTCATGAAGTGTTCGGCCATGGTGCTAAAATGTTGTATTGTGTTTAAACTTAGAATTTTTAGTTATATGGTTAGTATAGGTATGGATAACCGAATATGAGAGCATGAATAGATGAAGAGTTTTGTAATTATAAAAAAAATGGGTTAATTGATATGTGGTAAATGTTAAGTGTTAAATGAAATGGAAATGATATCATATTGGAATATGTATACTCGACCACATGAATGAATACATAGATTGGTGTTGCATGTATTCGGCTATAGGTAAGTATATTGATGATTCCATCTTGACTTAGATAATCGGCTAAAGGAGAATATTAGCTAATATGTTGAATTTGATTCATGATTTCATATATATGACTCTAATGTCTAATATATATATGGGCTAAGTACCTTGAATTTCTCTTGATGTTCAAGATGATTAAATCAATTTATTTGTTAAATTAAGCTCAAGAGCAAAGGGGAACTAAATCCGATAAAGGAAAGGAAAAAGTAATTGAATAGCCGTTGAAGTCGTTTGACAACATCCGAGGTAAGTCTTCGAGTAATGGAACTTAGTTTATGATTTGTTTAAGTCATGACACATAAGCATAACAAATAAACGGTGGTATAATGATTCTACTTGAGTTATATATTGAGGTAATTAGTTTATACTTATGACGGGCAGCCGAATGTGTATAGAGATCATGTTATGAAGTAAATCAAAATCATGCTCTTTGTATGTGGCTATTGGGTCGAAAATGGTAATGGTTGATAAGTGTCTTGTGTTTGAGTTCTAGTAATGAAAATGAAATATAGATGTGTTATGATTTATTGATATATGTGCATGATTATTCGAATGATAACCTGACTAAGATCCGAAGGCATTTGTGCTAGTGATTATATCCGGCTAAGCAATCAAGGCATTTGTGCTAGTGATTATATCCGGCTAAGTCCCAAGGCATTTGTGCTAGTGACTATGTCCTGCTAAGTCCCAAGGCATTCGTGCGAGTTGCTATATCCGCTAAATTCAAGGTACTTGGGTTTGGAAATGAGCGATCTTTCGTAATAATTTCAATTAATACGCTCATAAAATCCAAACGATAAGGTATGTTTCATATATGCATCGGAAAAGTTGATTCCTTTTTAATAGTATTCGCCAATTGATTAACGATCTTCCGCCTTTAGATAGGTTTGATTCCCGTATGAATATAATGGTTGAAGCGTGAAGTAAGTATGATTTTGAGAATATGCATATATGCAATTATTCATTTGGTCATATGAACGCTATACTTTAGTCGTAAATAATTTCATTACTCAAAACTTACTAAGCATTAAATGCTTATTCATTTCTTTAATTCTCTGTTTTATAGATTTTGTTCGTCACCATCGGACTCGGATTGTCAAAGTCGAAGTCGTCCACACTATCTAAGCCCTTTTGGTACTCTTTTAGTTGAACTTCGATAGTGGCATGTATAGGACCGACCTTTGTTGTTAATTAAGTACCTTTTGGTAATGTATACATTCGGATAACCATGCGAAAATGGCTTATATATTTTGAGCATAGCATTATAATCATTTTGTATATATGGTTATTGAGTGGTATGGAAATGCTTGGTAATGACTAGCCATTGGAATGGTTAATCATGATCATATTTGGTGCTGTGTATGTCAAGTGGCTAGTTGAATCATGGAAACTATGAAATAGGTGAGATTTACCTTAAAGTAGATGCTGACAGCAGCAGTGATGTGAGTTTGAAAAAGCACTAAAAATAGTAGAAATGTAATTAAATAATGAATAAATTATGTAATAGAATCTTGATGAGTCTATTTTCATATGAAAGAAACGAAACGACCATATGAGCCGTATTTTATGAGATGTTTAAGTTTTGTGAAACAGGCCGAGCGATTTCTGGATCCCTGTTTTGACTTTGGAAATTCACCATAAATTAACCAGAGATAATTAGAAGTCATGATTTATATTTACAGATTCCTTTTTAAGTCTAGTTTCATTAGAAACAAACGGCATAAGTATTGAAGCCCTGTACAGGGAGATATCTAAGTCGTAATGTATGAAGGTCAGAGTAGTCAAACCCTGAAACAGGGGAGACTTTAACTAATAAACTGTACTAATTGGCCCGATCAAAAATTCTAGAAAAAATTTTTAGATGGAAATAGGATTCTAGTTTCAGGGAAAATTTACGGAATCAGTTTTCGAGTTTTGGAACTCGAGATATGATTTTTAAAGTGACTGTGATGCAGTTAACCAGCTTGTCTGGAAATTTTAAAATGAACTGTGTAAATAAAGGAATTAAGTCTGTTAACACCTCGTGTTCGACTCCGGTAACGGTCTCGGGTACGGGGCGTTACAGAATGTTTGTTTCCCCTTCCCCTTTCTTCTTAGAATTTTCGGCCAAAGATGTTAAAAGATGAACACTTTATTTCTTTTCTTTGTTTTATTCACTTAATTAGTTTAACACCCTTTTTCTTTTTTTCTTTTTTTTTTCATAAATTATGCCATTAATACATTATTTTATTATTATTACCCATCACATATTGCTTATCCTCATTGTCATGGCCGGCCACTACTATCATAGTGGGGAAATTGACATGCAAGTCCACCCTTTTGATTACATGCATTATTGAACCACTTCTAGGATTACCTAACCCATTTCACATTTGTCTCACATAAGTCCTATTAAAAAGATTCACATTCAAATGAATAAATTAAAGATTGAAATTTTCACACATGCATGTTCATGCACAATAAACATAGAAAATAACGGTTCTTTATTTTTATAACTTGGTTTTGTGGTCCCGAAACCACTTTCCGACTAGGGTCAATTTAGGGCTGTCACAATTTCCATATACCAACTTTAGGGGTTTGACTAATCTGACTTGCATTTCATTGACTTTGTAGTGTAATATTCCACAGTCAAACATATAATTTAATCGAGAATTCTTTAGTAGGAATGGAATTGCATTATAAAAGACAAAAATATAAACGCCGCTAAAGTTTTATTTTATTTTAATTACCTAATTAAATTAAATTGTATTTTAAGTTTTATTTTAAATATTTTATTTTATTTTATTTTAATCACGAAAAATATTTTGTGTACTTTTATTTTATTTTTAAATTACCTAATTAAAGTAAATTGTCTTTAAAGTTTTATTTTAAATATTTTATTTTAATTTAATCACGAAAAATATTTTGTCTACTTTTATTTTATTTTTAAATTACCTAATTAAATTAAATTGTATTTAAAGATTTATTTTAAATATTTTATTTTATTTTCTTTTATTTTAATCGAGAAAAATAATTTGTCTACTTTTATTTTATTTTTAAATTACCTAATTAAATTAAATTATATTTAAATTATATTTTATTTTAATTTAATCACGAAAAATATTTTGTCTACTTTTATTTTATTTTTAAATTACCTAATTAAATTAAATGTATTTTTAATTATTGTTCAAAAATTAGACTTGACTTACTTGGAAAATAATTTTTTTAATTTATTTTAACTAATTAGCCCATTCATTCTGAGTTGATTTAGCATTCATGTGACTCAATAAAAAATAACCATAATTCAACACACATGATGGACTTAATTCAAAATAAATAATTAACCCTAAACTTGTAAATTTAATCTAATAACTTATTCTTCACTTCCTTGTGTTTTCCCATCAACACAATCACAATCCCATCAACATAAATATATATCATATCTTACATAATTTACATAATTTACATAACTTACATAATACATAAATATATATCATATCTTACATAATTTACATAAGATAAACAACTTACATAATTTACATAACTTACATAATACATAAATATATATCATATCATAACTTACATAACTTAATTATACTTATAAATAAACAACTTACCCGTGTAATTTATTGTCAACTTTAGATTTCAAGAACTGCGAAATGGATAGGAGTTGGATGAATTTGTCAAGGGTAAGCAACGCCTATCGAAATGGAGTACAAAATTTTCTAAATTTTGCATTTCAAAATGCAAGCCAAGAGAATATGATTCTTTGCCCGTGTAAGAGGTGTGGCAACATCAATTGGCATTTTCGTGAAGTTGTCTATGAACATTTAATTGTTGATGGTTTTATTCGGGGGTATAAAAAATGGATTTTCCATGGAGAGTGTATATCTAGTGGAACTTTTTTAATGATTAATCCGGCTTATCCTGATACTGCTTGCCATCATTATGTTAGACAAGATAACATGGAAGGTATGTTGCGAGATGCATTTAATATGCACAGTCATGGTGAGCAATCGTTTCCACCTGACTTTATTGCATCCGATGATTGCAATATTGGTGGAAATGTTTTTGCGAAACGGGAACAAGTGCACCAGATGAGGAGCCAAATGAAGAACCGACGAAGTTCTACAATTTACTTAATGAAATGAACGAAGAACTTTATGAGGGATCAAAATATTCGAAATTGTCCTTCTGTATTCATCTATTCCACTTAAAATGTTTGGGAGGGTGGACCGGAAACTCTTTTACAATGCTGCTAGAGTTTCTAAGAGAGATGTTTCCGTTTGCAAAAATCCCCCAATCTTGTCAAGATATGAAGAGACTAATTAAAGATTTGGGCCGTGGGTATGATAAAATTCATAGTTTCCCAAATGACTGCATGTTGTACTGGGGTGATCAGAAAAACCAACAGTCTTGTCATGTTTACGGTAAGTCTCGTTGGATGAATAGGAATACAGAAGATGTGAATGCGGATGAAGGTGGGGCACAGTTAAGATAGAAGCCAATCAAGGTTTTGCGATATTTTCCCCTAATACCAAGACTTCAACGGCTTTTCATGTCGTCAAAGACAACTGATTCTATGAGGTGGCATAATGATAACGGACCGATGATGGATTATTAAGGCATCCTGCTGATTCTTTAGCTTGGAAATCGTATGACGCCAAATTTCCAAGCTTTGCAAGCAATCCTCAGAATGTGAGGCTTGGGCTAGCAGCTGACGGCTTTAATCCTTTTAAAATCATGAGTACTTCCTACAATATTTGGCCTATAGTGCTTGTTTCTTACAATTTGCCTCCATGGATTTGCATGAAGCAATCTTCTTTTATATTATCTATGATTATCCTTGGAAAGAAAGGTCCCGAAAATGATATCGACATTTATTTGCAGCCACTTATTGAAGAGTTAAAACAGTTATGGTCGGGGGTTGAGACATATGATGTTTTGAGAAATGAGAACTTCAACTTACGCGTAGCTTTGTTGTGGACAATTAATGATTTCCCGGCTTATGCCAATTTATCTGGTTGGACTACCAAAGGACGTTATGCTTGTCCTTGTTGTCCTGCGCAAACATGTTCGAAATGGTTATATAGTGGGAAGAAGTTCTGTTATATAGGGCATCGTCGGTGATTGGATGGAAATCATAGATTTAGATTTCAGAGGACTTTATTTGACGGCACTGAAGAGTTTAGAAAAGCTCTTAAGCAGACCATTGGATTTGAAATCTTATTCATGTTAAAAGATATGGATTTCAGTTATGGGAAGATAAATCAACCATCTAACATACAAACAATGAGAAGATCGAGGGATGAATCAAATGTTGAATCTGATGAAGAGGATGATCTTAATGAGGCAAACTTGTGGAAAAAAAGAAGTATTTTTTTTAAGTTTCCTTATTCGGAGCATCACATTTTTCGACACAATATTGATGTCATGCATATTGAGAAGAATGTTTGCGAGAACATCATCGGGACAATTTTGAATGTCGATGGAAAATCAAAAGATAATCTTCAGAGTCGACTTGATTTAGTTGACATGGGAATTCGACGTGATCTTCATCCCGAAGTACTTTCGAATGGGAAATATCGATTGCCGCCTCCAATTTTTGCAATGTGAAGGAAGAGAAAGAAGTGTTCTGCATGGTGTTGAAGGATGTAAAGGTCCTAGATGTGTATGCATCAAATACATCTCGATGTGTGAGTCTTAAATATCGAAGACTATATTCTTTAAAATCACATGATTATCACATCTTGATGTAAGATTTACTGCCACTTGCTTTATGGTGATGTATGTCAAAAAAGGTTACGTCCTATATAATTGAACTTTCCAATATAATGAAAGCTATTTGTGGCAAAGTTTTGGATGTTGAAGAACTTGAGAAAGTACAAGATCGAGCCGTTTTGACTTTATGCAATTTGGAGAAGATTTTTCCACCTTCCTTCTTCACTATTATGGTGTACTTGGTAATCCATCTCCCTCGTGAAGCAATAATTGGAGGACCAGTTTTCTATCGATGGATGTATCTTATAGAAAGGTGCTAATTTATTTATAATTCATTCATTCACCTCATACATTTAGTTACAACTTTTGATAATGTTGTATATCGTGTTTAGGTTCCTAAGTAAATTGAAGTCTTATTGTCAAAATAAGCGTTATCCAGAAGGATCAATTGCTGAAGGGTACTTGGTAGAGGAGTGTATGACCTTCTGTTCTAGATATTTAGAAGATGTTGAAACAAGATTGAATAAACCAAGTAGAAATGCTTGGCTCAATGATCCCAACTTTTCTGAAACTTATTTTTTTCAAAGTTATGGAGAACCAATCAGTAAAGTTGAAATTGCAGAATTAGATGAAAGATATTGGGTACAAGCACACAGATATGTTCTTTTTCATCACGATTCAATTGAACCATTATGCAAGTAAGTTCTAGCATATGATAAATATTCATCTTTTTTATTTGTTTATTTTCTAACCAATTAAACCTCTTTTTAACATAATGAGTACAAACGAATCTTTAGATCTCGTTCACACTCCCGAAGATTACAACAACGATAGATTAATAAGTTATTCATAGAATCTTTCCATAAATGGTTAAGCCAAATGGTATGCAACTCAACCTTTTATTGAGAAATAATAATGTTTTCTCATAACATTTATAATTACTCAATTTACTTTCGATTCAATAGGTTTGGAGTGGGAAGGACGTTAATGACGAAGTTAAATGGCTTTCCCAAGGCTTGAATAGAGTAGTAAAAAGATATAGTGCCTTCATCATCAATGGATTTAGATTTCATACAAAATATCACGAGAGATTGAGGGAACTCAAAATTGTGGAATAGTTGTTAATTCTTCAATTACAAGTTATGCTAGTGCTAGGGACAGTAATCTCGTTGAGGGAAATTTGGAGTATTACGGACTTCTTACTGATATTATTACGTTAGATTACTATGGAAAATGGAAAGTTGTCTTATTTCGATGTGATTGGGCTAATATTAATACTGCTCGCAGAATTAAAAATGATAAATTTGGTTTTACAATAGTGAATTTCTCTCGATTGATTCACACTGGAGAACAATTGATAGACGAGCCCTTTGTATTTTCTTCTCAAGTGAAACAAGTTTTTTACTCGAAAGATCCAACTGATGAAGGTTGTACGTTGTACTCCGAAACACCTCTAGAGACTTGATTGACATGGGCAATGGAAGTAGAGATGACATTGTTGAAAGATCAGAAACTTTGTCTTTTCCAGAACAAAACTTAAATGAAAATATCCCTAGTACTAGTACACAATTTCAATGGGTTCGTCAGGATGTGGATGAAGATATTTACGAAAAATGGTGTAGTAAGATTTTACGATTTTTTAATTATATGTAATATTATAATTTTAATCTTGCTCTTGTTATATAATTTAATTATTTTATATGTACTATTATTGTTGTAATTTGTTACCAAAATTTCAACTATTTTACGTGTATTGTAGGAAAAATGCGTAGAAGAAGATTACGAGATTTTGTCCAGAATACTCCAAATTCGGAAGAAGCAAATAGTGAACAAATGTGCCGGAGACACTTGACGAGCCTGCAGAATTTCAAAGTAATGTTAAGTTTCTTTTACATGTGTGTTAACTTTTTTTATTAATTTATTTTTCATTTTTAATATAAATAATAACATATCGTTTTTCAGCTGAAAGTGGTGGGACGTGCAGAGGTCGAGGACATATGGTACTTAAAGATTTATACGACTTAATTCCTGTCGAGCATGTCAAAGTAAGTAGAAACAGTCATGGTCTGCCTGTTGGATCTAAAGCTCGACTTTTAGCAGGCTATTTGGGAATTATAGCATGAAATGCCAATATGTTGCCCATCAACTATGAATCATGGCATCACTTACCTGATAGCAACAAAAATCAAGCTCTTGATAATATTAAGGTAACAAAACATCTAACTGTTATTTATAATACTTTGGTTTAAGTTTCATTTATATTTACATTCTAAACTTGTGTTTTTTTAGGAGAGATTTGCTTTAGAGGTCTCAGATGACTATATCAAGAATGCATTGGGTAAAAAATGGAGAGACCATAAAAGCACTTTGAAAAAACAATATTTTAAGAAAGACATAAGCCTCGAAGAAAAATTGTGAAATGTCCCGCCGGGAATGCTGAGGTACCAATGGGAAGATGCGGTTAGATTCTGGAATTCAAAGAAAGGAGAGGTATTACGTACTTCCAAATTCTTATAAATTTTTCAGTATATAGATTTTACTATATACGTAATAATAATTACATTATGTAGGACCATGAGCGAGTTGGAACAAGCAGCAGGTAAAAACAAAAAATTCACGTACACGGTAGGGTCGAGAAGTTTTGCTTCTGTAGCTGAGGCCGAGGTATCATGAATTTATTAATTCTATCAAATATTAATGACTTTCTACTATTAAATAATATTTTTACTACTATATTGTAGGAAGTCTCGTCTGGTTAAAAAGTTGGACGCCTTCAGCTTTTTGAGATTACGCATAGAAAGAAAGATGTATCTCCTATGACATCCGAAGCTGGAGAAATTATGGTATATTTACTTAATAAAATTTGATTTATTATAAATATTTATAATGTTTAATTATAATGGTTTAATTCATCATTAGTAGTTTTAAATAATGTTAAGTTATGTTGCATTCCTTTTTATTATATATTTCGTTTCTAACTCTTTGATTGATTTATTAGGAGAAACTAAAGGAGAAGAAGGCAGAGTATGAAGCGATTGCTTCGACTGATAGTTCTGTTAATCTTGAGAACATTGATAATAGAATTATTACTGAAGTTTTGGGTCCTGAAAGGTATGGTCGGGTTCGATTTCAAGGATCTGGTGTTACTCCGACCTAATATTTTGGATCCGCCTCCCAGCAATACATGCCTTCCAGGAGTCAAGCTCAAGCTAAAGTTCAGAGGTTAAGAGACCAGATAGCTCAAATGCAAGCAAGCACAGTTGAGCAAATTGCCGAGGTTGAAAGAAAGTATGAAGAACTCTAGCAACAACTTAGAGCAGATGCAGCAGCGAGGGAGGCAGCGACAACAGTGAGTGAGGCAGAGATAGTAGTGATGGCAGCAGAGCAGAGTAGAAAGCTCGATGAGCTCTAGCTACAGCTTCAGCATATGATGCAGATGTTTCAGCAGTCACAAAAGCCGCCATCTTAGACATTTGTTTTCTTGTTGTAAGAATATTTTTAACATTGTCATATTTAACATTAATGTAAGAATATTTTGAGTTATACTTCATTTGTAACACCTTAAATTTTGGGCCTAAAAGTAATGGGCCTTGAGTTTGGGATCGATTAGAAGGTGGCTTAAATAAATTAAATGTGTTTAAATATTTTATAATTGCATGTTTAGTCTAATTGTTAAGTGATTTAGGAAGGGTTGGTAGTGTGGAAAAGGTCCTGGGTTCGATCCAAGGCTTTAGCAAAATTTTGCATTTTTTTTAAAAGGACCCTGAGCATTAGGTGGAAGGCTTATTAACAAGGCCTGGTAAAATCTAACACAAGGAAACGCTTGGCCTAGTGGAAAAAGGCATTGGTAGCAAGCAGGAAGTCCAAGGTTCAAGTCCTAGCCTTAGCAAAAATTTTTATTGTGCATATGATTAGTAGGGAAGCAAGCGTTTAGGCCTTATAAATATGTTTGGTGGAAATTCGACACAAAAGATGTGCTTGGCCCAGTGGTATGATGGCGTTAGGAGTAAGGAGAGGTGCTAGGTTCAAGTCGCGGTATGAGAAAAAGTTGTCGGTTTTTTTTTAGACAACCTAGAGGTCGGCAGAAAGACTTTATAATTAATTGGGGAGGAAGAACGACACAAATAAGGTAGGTGCCGTAGTGGCAAGGGACGTATAGTGCAGCCAAGAGATTAGGGGTTCGAATCTGAATGGTAGCAAATATTTTTAGGATAACCTGGTTGCGAGTTAATAGGCCTTAAAAATAGTTAGGGATGGAATATGGCACAACAGCGCCTGCGGTGCAGTGGCGAGAAGCATGCTATGGATATGAGAGGTTGCAGGTTCGAATCCCAGGCCTGGCTAAGTTTAAATTTTTATTTTTTAAGAAAACGGAGGCTTAGGCATATAAACCTTATAGTTAATTGTAACCGAATGGTAGCACAAGATAGGATGATGATTAAGTGTGGATATGATGATGATAAAAATTGGAGAAATTAAAGGGAATTCAACTAGACGAGTTTAAGTCAATTGGGGAGTGTAGGTTTGTATTTTTATTTATTTATTTATTTTAGTATATATATGTGTGTCGTATGGGCAAGTAAGGGCATTTGTTGTTTTTGTGTGCTTCAGTCACATATCATCTCATCTTTTCTTTAAGCCAAACTCTTGATCTTTTCTTCCCTATTTTAATCGAATCAACCTCTTCCCTCTTCAACTTAGCCTACTATTTCTTTTTCATTTAAAAGTCGAGTCATACACTTTGGGGGTTTGATTTCTTGTTGGCAAGTGATCTCATAATCGAGTGTGATCGCTGACTAAGTATTAGTTGATGGAAAAAGGGGGTTCTAGCAGAGAGGTTGGGATAAAGGCTCCCAAGTTTAAGCGACGTAAGGTGTCAGCCATTTGGAACTTTCCACCTAGATACGGAAGGGGGACTACGTCAAATTTCAAGGCACATAGGCAGATCGCAGCCAATCAATCCATTCAAGGCAAATATAGGTTGTTCTTCGGTAAGTAGTGGATTTATGTTGAATTAATGGAATGTGACTGATAGAGTATAATGTTGAATATAGGTTCGGGCGATTATGAATACTTAGTACTCCAGGTGATAAGGTGTGTACTTCTATCCTATGATAGCTTGATATAAAGCCGAAGATGTACATACACTGCACACACACAAGTAGATCGGTAAATCCCGAAAAGCTGAAAGTTTGGCTATAGTAGTCTTGTGAGTGTACAAACACTCGTAAAAGGGAAACCGATAGGTTATCTGAGGCCCCATGGGCGATTCCATGGACTCGGGCTATGAATTGGCCAATCGAGCCAGCATGGGCTAAATGGGCCCGATGAGCTGTTGGACCCATAATAGGCAAAAATTGATAAGTGATGCTATGTGATGGAAAATCGTATGTGAGCATGAATGTAAAAGTGATTGGGCATAGTGGGCCATATAGATGTGATTTGGGCCTAATAGGCCATATGAATGAGATTGGGCCTAGTGGGCCATAAGCATGTATGTGGACTTGTTTGGGTTTGTAAGGGGTTTTGGGCCTAGTATATGATGACTGCATAAAACTTAATTAATTTATTGAGACCGTGGACAAGTCATAGGGTTATGGTGTGGCAACGGGTATATGCATGTCTAGGATTGGATCTAGGGAGAGCTTGGTACTTAAGCGATCTTAATGACTCACCTCCTCTTCTCTGGAATCCTACCTGGTGCATAGTATCCGTTCATCACACGGCTGCACAACACGCCCATGAGGCTGGCTGTGTGTCTACCCATGTGGACAATATAAGTCTATTTACAAAGCCCTATGCACCCTGAAACACAATTTAATACCATTCAACATATCAAAATCTAACTTAATATGATTTATCAACCAACAACCATATCTAAGGCCTATATACATTTCATAAATTCGACTATGCCAATAATTTCACATTCGTAAAAGGTTATCTTGCATTTATATAATGGCTTTATACAAAATGAGTCAAATGCTAAAACAAGCCAACACCTTTGGCCCCAAAACAATGTGATGCAAATATAAAATCAAAAGTTCCTATACATGCTATAATCAAAATAATTAGCTATACCAAGTGCTTCAAGGATAGTGTGGCTGGCTTCTCCGACGTAGGGGACGATCCTCGAACTACTTTGGTGGCACAGTAAGAAAATGGAAAGGAAATAGGGTAAGCATGGGAGCTTAGTATGTAAATATATGTAAATAAGTGTAATTAGAACTACATTCATCAAACCGTGGTTTATCATACCTAAATGATATATCATTTTAATCTCACTATCTTACTCTTCACTTATTCTATGCATACTTACTACATCTGATCACATACTAAGGTCTTCATTCAGGGGTTTAGTATATATACCAGCAATTACCTGTAAAATAACTCAAATTCATTCTCTCTATTGACATACCTCACTGGAAGTATCGCCAATCCATTTATTGAGTTACCCATTGTACACTCGGAAATACCAATGAATTCTCGGATAGTTTACTCTTAAGTACCATACAAGTGCCAAAGATATCTCGAACTTTGTAATACTTGTATATTTGAGCTACTCACAGGCCTTTTACCAAGTCAGTACCTGGACCTTATAGCTCTATTATGTAATGCCCGCTCATTGAGCTACTCACGGGTATACACACAAAGTCAGTACCCGGACCCACATTACATATTTCGCTTATCTCATGAACTCAAACTCAACTCATGAGTTTAGACCACTCAATTTCTCATGACTTACCTTTTTATATCCTATACTATTTTTGAGGTTCAACGGGATCTTATATCTAACCTGACGTTGTTGCACTTGTTCATAACATAGGTTACTTCTACCTTGCATTATTTATACTTTTATGACATCGAGTAAAATTTATGACACATGGTAAAAATAAAACATTTAAAAGTAAGCTACAATGACACATTATTTACATATGTACTTACCGCAATACAAAATGATGGCAACGAGCTTAATCCTCATAAACTTTGTTCTTACCCTGATCAAGACCCGAATCACTCTTCTCTTGATCTATATTGATAAAATTCATTCATTTCATCACCATATAAATCTAGATACTCAAAAAATTATTGCCCCTAGGTTTTCACAAAATGACTATTTTACCCTTAAGCTCAAAATTCGATTTTAATCACATTTTCTCACTAATAAAGCCTAGCCGAATACTTTTTATACTAGAAGCTGTCCATAATTTTCATTATTTCATACATTTATCACCTATTTTACAACTTATGGAAAATGGTCTTTAGTTGGCGTTTCCATGAAAGCTTCCTCACAAAAGTTGTTTATTACCTATCCAAGAATCATTTTCTTCCATAAAAATTCAGAAAACAACCTAAATGCGCTCATGGAAAAACCCTAGACTTTCAACTATCTTGCAAAATAGTCCCCCATTGAAAGCTTACGCTACAAGGGTCTCAAAAGTACAAAAATATTTAAGAAAATTCATCAAGATCACTTACTGGCAAAGGTTTAAAGTTTCTGAAATTTTGAAGCTCAAAAACCCCTTTAATGGCTAAAAATTTTGGTGGTAGGAGAAGAGAATGAAAAGATAAAGTCATTTTATTTTATTTTATTTAATTAAGTCACTAAACCACCTAGACTTTTGACTTTTTGACCAACTTGTCAAACGCATGGTACACAGAGAAGGAGGCAGAGAGACCTTTCTCCACATGATAAACGCATGGTACACGGAGTTCGTTCAAACGAACCCTATTGCTCAACCTCCCCCACCTCTCCCAAATCCTTAACCCGCACCTGTGAAGCCTCAACATACGGATTTCATGAGATTTGCTAGAACACCTGTTGATAGAATTCAAAAATAAGGTGCTGCGGAATTTAGGGCAAATACAAATGATGAGCCTGAGAGAGCAGAGTTCTGGTTAGAGAACTCGATACGGGTATTTGAAGAATTGTCATGTACACCTGAGGAGTGCTTGAAATGTGCCGTATCTCTATTGAGAGATGTGGCGTATCACTGGTGGAGGACGTTGATATCTGTAGTACCGTCAGAGAGGGTTATTGGGAATTCTTTCAAGAGAAATTTTGAAAGAAATATATTAGCAAATGGTTCATCGAACAGAAGTGTAAGGAATTCCTGAAATTGAAACAGGGTCATATGACTGTTAGCAAATATGAGAGAGAATTTGTCACGCTTAGTAAATATGCTCGGAAGTGTGTACCCTCTGAAGCTAAGATGTGTAGAAGATTTGAAGATGGGCTCAATGAGGATATTAAGACATTAGTGGGTATTCTTGAGTTGAAAGAATTTGTGGTACTTATTGAATGGGCTTGTAAAGCCGAAGACTTGGTTAAAGAGAGGAAGAAGGCTGAGTTTGATGCTAGAGATACAAGGAAGAGGTACATGAGTAAGTCATTACCATCCCAGTCTAAGAAATCTAGAGATATATATTCTCATTCGCATGTGTCAGCTGGACATTCATACGGGAATTGTAGGAAGCAGAATTTAAGTTTCAGATCTCAAGCTTCGTCTGTGGCGAGCATGGGTAACACTAAACCTTCCAAGGCTGAATGTTCATAGTGTGGCAGGCTTCATTGTGGCAACTGTAGAGTGAGTGAAGGATCTTGTTTTAAATGTGGTTCTCTAGACCACTTTATTAAGGATTGTCCCTAGAGGATAGAGAAAGAAATAATTCAGAGTCCAAGACCGAGTAGCGCAGCTTCTAGGGGAAGACCCTCGAGAAACACCCAGAATGAGTCGGTAGTAAGAATGTGACGCGAGATATAGTAGTAAGGTCTGAAGCTAGGGCTCCGGCTAGAGCCTATGCCATACGTACACGCAAAGATGCAACTTCTCCTGATGTGACAACTGGTAAATTTTCTCTCTATGATACTAATGTTATTGCTTTAATAGACCCTGGCTCCACTCATTCATATGTGTGTATGAAATTGGCATCTAGTATCAATATACATGTTGAGTCTACAGAATATGTAATTAAGGTGTATAACCCATTAGAAAAGCATGTGATAGTTGATAAAGTACGTAAGAAATGTCCTTTGATGGTTAAAGATCATTATTTTTCGGCTGACTTGATGTTGTTGTCGTTTGACGAATTTGATGTCATATTGGGTATAGATTGGTTAACACTACATGAGGCTATAGTGAATTGTAGATAGAAAGTTATGGAATTGAAATGTGAAAACGGTGAAATTCTTCGAGTTGAATTAGATGATGTAGATAAGTCGTCAATGATGATTTCTTGAATGATTGCTCAGAGATACTTGAGAAAGGGGTATGAAGCTTATTTGGCATATATATTGAATACAAAAGAATCCAAATTGAAAATTGAATCAGTGCCGGTTGTGTGTGAGTTTGCAGATGTATTTTCGAAGGAATTGTCGGGTTTACCTCCAGTTAGAGAAGTGGAATTCGGTATTTGTAACACCCTAAACCTGACGTAGATGTTATGGCCGAATCTGCGATGTCACATTGGAGTGTGTTTTGAAAAAAATGTAGTTTCATTGTAAAGTCTATTTTGTATTCAAAATCCGTTGTGATCTTTAAGAGTAGTTATCCTATCTTGTTTATTGTTAAATCGTAGGTTGGTTTAGCAAAACATGTTTCATATTAAATTGTTATAATACTTTTAAAAAATAGTGGTTGATTTTGAAGCTTTTAAAACAAGTTGCGTAGCGTGGTAGTTGAAAACATTTATCTTTTGAAGACTCGAGTCCTGCTGCTAACAGAAATAACTCAACATTAATAAATCCCCAAATAAAAATAAAAACTTAAAGCAGCCTTATTACATAAAATTACCCAAGAAAACTAGTTTTTTTTTAAAAGTCAAATACGAAAGTGAAAGCAGTGGTGTGGCCATCTCCGAGTCCCTTGCAGCATCGACCCGCCTAAGGATTACTTGCGTAGGTAAGCAAAAGGGTGAGTTACAAAAACTTAGTGTATAATCCATATATATCAAACAAAAAATCATGCAGCGCAAAACAGTCTGGGCCTAAGCCCATATCAGTGGCAATATCAGTGTGGGCCTTAGACCATTTCAGTACAGAATCAGTGATGCAAACAAAGATCCTACCCATCCATCTTCTACACTCCACTCCGTCCAGCCCTACACTCTATGTGAGGATAAAATCGACCCACCCATTCCTACACTCCAGAATATAGCACCGGTTGCGGCACTAATCAGTATATGCAGCGAAGTTGCCAGTACAATACACTTCCTCCAATATATCAAACCCCACCCCCATGTAACATGTCATGTCATCATATCATAAATGTATGCAAAATGTCATGCTCATATACAGTTAAACATATCGTAGAGGTAACTCGGTCAATTTACCTCTAGGGGTATAACAATCATTTCTTAGTAAGGGGTCTATATGTACTTACCGACCCAACAGTAGGTCCACAGTCATCTTGGGTGACCCATGCAACCTTAATGGTCAAATAGTATAAATGGGCCCAAATCTTGTAACTCGGCCCATGAGGGCCCACACACTCGTGCATCCCAATAAGCCCAAATAGTTGTCTTGGTCGTGCGAACCACACAGCCTTCCCAATAATCTCTACACGACCGTGTGGTTTACCCGAGTAGGGCCTATGAGCCTGTAGGACCTACACAGCCCATTTCAGCCCAACGTGGCCTAGAACGACCTAAGCCCATGATATCGCTCATGGTGGTCCCTTCTATCGAGTGCCCACGCTTTATGTGTTTGGGTTGCCATACGAGCGAGCGTATGCTCGTATAGTGTCTACAACCAAGTATTTCGGCTTTTGCCGAATATCAGTTTTATACAGTGTGATTACACACCTGTTATGGATTTGTACTTGGAACGCTTCCGAGACCAAAACACCAATCAAACAATCACAAAACCCCCTCTTGAACGAGAACCAACACAATCTCCCCCATGCTTTAACCTTCAAACAAAACAGTTATCTGATTCATAAGAATCTATCCCCAACATAGACAAATCGAGAACTTTAAGCACTTACAAAGAGTGAAAGGATCACTTGTTGGGAGAGAACAATCGGCCTAATCCCTTGACTATAGCGATCGAATCCCCTAGGGAACATTCAGCAGAACCACCGTGTTAAATGAGAACCATAGATACGGCAGAAGAGGGAAGGAATGAACAAAAACAAAATCAAACAAACAATACTTACCACCAAGGTCGATAGATAAGAATAAGAGAAAGAATCGGTTCACAGAGGGTCAATGCAAAAGCAATATTTGGCCAACAAGGGTTAAGTTGTATTAAGACAAGGGTTATTTTGCAAAATGGTTGAAAGTCTAGGGTTTTACCATGAGTGTGTTCATGTTGCTTTCTGAAATTTAATGGAAGAAAATGAGTTATGGCAGTGTAATAAACAACTTTTGTGAAGTAGTTTCCATGAAAACCCTAACTAAGGACCATTTTGCATAAGTTGTAAAATATGTGACAAATGTATGAAATAAGGAGAATTGTAGGCTACTTTTAGTATAAAAACTGATCGGCTAGGCTTGATTAGTGAGAAAATGTGATAAAAATCGATTTTTAGACCTAGGGGTAAAATGGTCATTTTGCAAAAGTCTAGGGGTAAAATGGTCATTTTGCCCAATTTTAAATTGTTGAGTAATTAGATTAATAAAATGATTAAATTCATGAATTTTTATCATTATAGATCAAGAATTACAAAACCTGGTCCTAAACTGGGGAAAAGCCAAACTAGCGGAATAAGCCGAGATAACCACCAAATTTTGAATATCGAGGTAAGTTATATATAAATAATACAATTTCATTGTTATTACATGAGTTTAAATTGATATAGCATAAATTTCTTAATTTTGGTAATGAAAATACTTGATGATAATTGAGATAATAGAACTCTCAGGTGAACTTTAAAGACAAATAGGATATTCATGCCATGACATTTGGGTTATTGGTGGGCTAGTGTAAGACATGTCTGGGACATGCATCAGCCACATTATGAGAGACAATGTAAGACCATGTCTAGGACATGGCAACGGCATTGAGACGAGAGCTAGTGTAAGACATGTCTGGAACATGCATCAGCCTCGAGATGTAAGCCAGTGTAAGATATGTCTGGGACATGCATAGGCTATGAGATGTGTCAGTGTAAGACCATGTCTAGGACAAGGCATCAGCACAGAGATGTGAGAGCCAATGTAAGACCATGTCTGGGACATGGCGTGAGCCTCGATTTCGATAGTCAGTGTAAGACCATGTTTGGGACATGGCATTGACTTGTTGGATGAGCCAGTGTAAGACCATGTTTGGGACATGGCATCGGTATTACACCCTATCTTTTAGGCTTAATGAATATCCGATAGCATTCCAAGTGGTTCAACGGTGAGAGTCACAGTTTAAGTTAAATAAGGAAAGTATAACCATGTTGTGAGTGGTACAAGTACCTATTTGTAATGTATGAGATGTGAGCTCAATATATGCCATGTAAAATGTATTGGCTAGTGATGAGTAAGTTGTGCTTATGCCTACTTAAGTACTATGAGCATGATGGTGAATGGGAAAGTTGTTGTTCTATTTATTGCATGCAACTTACTAAGCTTTATGCTTACCCTATTTTCTTTCCATTTTCTTATAGTGCCGCCTAGTTAACTCGTGGATCAATGGACGTCGGAGGATCGATCACGCTATCAATCGAAGCACTTGGTATAGTTAGATCTATTTATTTTGATTATGGCATGTATAGGACCCTGACCTTATGATTCTGTATCATTGCTAATTGGCCAAATGTGTTGGCTTACTTTAGCATTTTGATTCATTTTTTATAAGGCCATGAAAATGGCTAAAGTTAAAATTTGTTATATGAATACAAGAAGTTATTTCATAAATGGGTAATTTATTGGTTGTTTTAGTAAATATGAAATGTGTAAAGGCTTTAGATGTGGTTGTTGGATTGAGGAATCATATTATGATGATCTTTCGCATGATGGATGTTGTTATTTTGTGTTTTAAGGTGGCAAAGGGCTTGGTAAATAGCCCTATGTTGACCACACGAGAAGACACACGAGCATGTGTCTAGGCCGTGTGTGACACACAGCCAGCCCCATAGGTATGTTGTCCAGCCTTGTATCCCCTGGACGTAAAAATTTCAAGTCAGTATGCATGGTAGTAAACACACGGGCAGAGACACGACTATGTGTCTTAGCCGTGTGGAGGACACGACCTTTGGTCACTGGCGTATGCCTTGGCCATGTGCCCCTTATTGGATGCTGACGTTAGAAATAGAATGCCAAGGTTTTTAAACACGGACGTATCATGGCCGTGTGAGGGACACGGGCCATGGACATGGGAGTGTGTCCGGCCGTGTGAAAACCCTTGTAGGTTCGAATTTGGAATTAAATTCAAACGGGTATGGGACACGAGCGTTTCCCTAGATGCTTAGGCCATGTGTGTCACTCGGGCCATCAGCACGGCCCATTTATAAAAACTACACAGGCGTGTTGCCCTTCCATACGGGCATGTGCCCTATTCCAAAAATCATTTTTATTTAGTTGGTTTAAGGACCCGAGTTGGTTCTGAAGGGTTTCCAAGGAAAGTTTAAGCCCTTGTAGGCCTACTTTAAGGAGTTTAAACAGAGTTCAAAAGAGTTTTAAATTTAATCAATTCTTGGTGACTCACAAACGAATGTATATATGTGGTTAAGTATGGTAATGCCTCGTGCCCAGTCTTGGCCTCGAACTCGGGTAAGGGGTGTTACATTTAGTGGTATCAGAGCCAGGTTTAGTTGGTTCTAGGACTAACCTAGCGTGAGTACGAGTCTAGCTATACATGCCATAACCGTATATTGATAGTGTGGTTACTTCTGATGAGATAAATTGTGTTTTATTCATATAGTAAATGGATCCTGACGTAGCTACGGTAGATGACTTAGAAAGTATTGCGCCGACTCCTGCTGAAGAGACTGCGCCAGTTGATAGTAGGCCCATGACGATGAGTCAGGGCAGCGGAGCTAGAGAAGCTTACCTCCATATGATGGATGCGTGGTATTCAAAGTTCATTCTTGCAAATCTGAATACTCCACTTCCCCCACCTCCTCCGATTCCTCAGTATGCCCCTGTAGCTCCACAAGGAGTGGATTTGATTAGGAGAGAGAAACCCCCAGTAGATAAGACACAAAAGCAAGGGCCCGAGGAATTTCGAGCTAAGATTGATGATGACTTGGAAAGAGCAGAATTTTGGTTAGAAAATTCCATTAGGGTATTTGATGAGTTATCGTGCACGCTTGAGGAATGCGTGAAGTGCGCAGTGTCACTCCTACGAGACTCAGCCTATCAATGGTGGAACACCCTTGTGTCGGTTGTACCAAGGGAAAGGATTACATGAGGGGTTCTTCAAGGAGGAGTTCCAGAAGAAGTACATTAGTCAGAGGTTTATGGACCAGAAAAGAAAAGAGTTTTTAGAGCTGAAGCAAGGCCATAGGACAGTAACAGAGTATGAACATGAGTTCGTAAGGCTCAACAAATATGCTAGGGAGTGCGTGTCTATCGAAGCCATCATGTGCAAGAGATTTGAGGATGGATTGAATGAAGACATTCAATTTTTAGTTGGCATCTTAGAATTGAGGGAATTCGTGGTGCTCGTGGAGAGAGCATGTAAGGCCGAGGAATTGGCCAAAGAGAAGAGAAAGCTAATATTGAGTCCTGAGACTCAAGGAAAAGACAAATGGGGAAATTACAGCAGACCTCATTTAAGAGATCGAGAGAGTTTCCTACCCCATCCAACGCGTCATTGGGGTTCTCGAATAAGAGCAAGAACAAGCATAACACGACTTCTAAAGCTCAAACCACTTCTATCACGAATGTCGGTAGTGCTCGGCCAAATAGGCCGGAGTGTTAAAAATGTGGTAGACGTCATTTCTGCAAATGCTGAGCAAATGAAAGAGGTTGCTTCAAATGTGGATCATTAGACCACTTCATCCGAGACTACCCTGAATTAGATGAGAAAGAGAAAAAGCCAAAGATGAAGGCGAGTAGTGCTCCCTCGAGGGGTAGACCACAAAAGACCTTGGGCAGTGGACCTAACAGTAGTGGTGCCCCTATAGATTCAGCTGTGAGGGTCGAGGTTCGTGCACCTGCAAGGACTTATGCCATACGTGCCCGTGAAGAGGCAGAATCTCCCGATGTGATCACGGGTACCTTTTTTATCCACGATATTTTTGTTGTTTCTTTAATTGATCCAGGGCTACCCATTCTTATATTTGCATGAAATTAGTGCACAGTATAAAAATACCAATTGAATCTACAGAATTTGTAGTAAAGGTGTCAAATCCATTAGGCAAGCATATGTTAGTTAACAGAATATGTAGAAATTGCCCTTTGACAATTAGAGGTCATCGTTTCCCGGCTAACTTAATGTTATTTCTGTTTAATGAATTTGATGTAATCCTTGGGAGGGATTGGTTGACTTTTCATGGGGTTGTAGTGGATTGTGGACGAAAGTTATTGAGCTAAAATGTGAAGACGAGAATGTTCTTCCGGTTGAACCAGGTAAATTGGGTGGATTGTTTGAAGTAATATCATCTATGACAGTAATGAGATATTTAAGAAAAGGGTGCGAGGCATACCTCGCCCTTGTATTGAATACTCAAGCATCTGAATTGAAGATCGAGTCAGTGCCAGTGTTATGTGAGTTCACTGACATATTTCTGGAGGAATTGCTCGGATTGCTTCCCATGAGGGAAGTTGAATTTGGAATTGAGTTAGTCCCTAGTACGGCACCCATCTCAATAGTTCCGTATAGGATAGCTCCTATGGAGTTGAAGGAGTTGAAACTACAAGAGTTAGCTGACAAGGGTTTCGCCAGACGAGTTTTTCCCCGTGGGGAGCTCCGGTACTTTTTGTGAAGAAGAAAGTCAGGTCGATGAGGCTATGTATAGACTACAGGTAGCTCAACAAAGTGACTGTGAAGAATAAGTATCCTTTGCCAAGGATCGATGATTTGTTCGATCAGTTGAAGGGAGCTATCGTGTTTTCTAAGATCGACTTAAGGTCTGGCTACTACCATCTAAGAGTTAAGGAACAAGATGTATCGAAAATCGCGTTTAGGACAAGGTATGGGCACTATGAGTTTCTTGTTATGCCCTTCGATTTAACAAATGCCCTTGCAGTATTTATGGATTTGATGAACTACATTTTTCGGTCGTATTTGGATAAGTTCGTAGTGGCCTTTATTGATGACATATTGATTTACTCACGTGATGAGAGTGAGCATGTGGAGCATCTGAGAACAGTTTTATAAACCTTAAGAGATAAGCAGTTATATGCCAAGTTTGGTAAGAGTGAATTTTGGCTTAAAGAAGTTGGATTCCTAGGACACATCGTGTCGAGAGATGGAATCAGAGTTGATCCAAGTAAGATCTCGGCTGTTGTTGAGTGGAACCGAGGAATGTGATAGAGGTTCGAAGCTATTTCGGTTTGGTTGGGTACTACAGAATATTTGTGAATGGATTCTCTATGATATCTACTCTGATGACAAGATTGTTACACAAGGATGTTAAGTTTGAATGGAGGGATAAGTGCCAAAAGAGTTTTGAGAAACTAAAGGCTTTGTTGACCGAAACTCCAGTTTTAGTGCAACCAAAATCAGGAAAAGAGTTTGTGGTGTATAGTGATGCATCCTTAAATGGGTTAGGGTGCATGCTCATGCAAGAAGGCTAGGTAATAGCCT